>NW_016690180.1:14919841-14940938 GCF_001604755.1 Lepidothrix coronata
AGATTGCAGAATCTTCAGAATGAAAGGCAGGGTGTAGAAAACGTATTTTTCCTTCTCTTGGTACAGCTCTGACATAGTCTAATTTATGATAGCTGGAGATAAATTCTGAAAATGTAAGCCTTTTCATATAGGTCTCTCACGTTAGCTCAAAATCTGGTTGCTACTTTTCACTCACAGTGAACATAATTTTGATTTATTCTTATTTCTCCTATTCTCAGCTTTTGCAGAATGCTGATGTGTGCATTTACTTACAAATACCATCTTGAGATTGACAAAATTCTCTTATAAACAACTTTTTTATAAATATTTCCATTAATTTTTTCTTTTTTAATCTTCATAATCATTAATCATGTTAAATATCAGACTTAAATTCTTCATTGGATTTGGCAATGTATTTGTAGTGTTGTAATATTTCTAAGCTCAATGTTTATATTGTGTATTTGTGTACATTTTATGAAAGCACATATATCACTTATGAAACAAAGTGATATATGATGACAAAACATATCCATGACCTGAAAATCTATAGTGTATCTTCTCCAGTTTCTTGATAGAAGCTGCCAAACCATGTATATGTAAACAGGTATTTTTTGGTAGATATCATTGATATGTCTACCACAATCTCATGTCATAATGATTGGACTAGGTTTCTTCCTGTATTTGTGGAACATCCAGGAAAAGCAAATGCTTTGTTATAAAAACAGAAGTTTGATCTTTTTCCATTTACATGGAAATGGAACACCTTACTAAATTCATATCCAAAACAAATAAACAAACAAAAAATGTAAAGTCAAAAAAGGAGATATAGAAAAGCTTTGTTTAAGACCATAAAAAAACAGCTTTTGTAATTTAACTTTTATTTTCACAAAAAGAAGGATTTTAGTGTTTTCTAAAAGTTAACTTTGATGTTTCCACATTTAAGTATTCTGGAATTTTACAGAGTAAAAATCTTTTTTTCATTAGCATGCAGAACAAAAGCATACTTTTAACTATCAGAATTTCAACTGAAGAAAAGTATTATTTTCTATCAAGTTCTAGGAGATATAAGAATTATTTAAAGAAGAAAATTCCAGTGATTTCTATCCCTTTATTTTTCAGAAGCTCTTTGTGGAATAAAATCAAAAGGTAAAAAGATGCCATACTTTATAACTGCAATGCTGTAGTATCTTACAAAAGTATTTATGATTCTTCTAAGAGAATATGGGTCTGCAATGCTACAAAATATGATTTGAAAAAATCAGTTCTTTTCTTCTCATGCTGTATTTATTCAGTTACTTTTATAGCTGTGCCTGAGAGAATGTTTTTATTTAGTTTTAAAATTTGATTGCTTCATTTACACTAAATACAATGACTATGATCCGTGCTCAGCCCTTGATGGTGTTAAATATTTCATGTTTTTCCATAGAGAAATTATTAGTTTCTCATTAATGAATGCTTTTAAATATCTCTCTTCATTATAACACTTAACTTTATAGCATGAGCTACTTGTTCCCTAAATGTCTTACAAATCTGCATCTCAATTAGCTCATGTTGAAAACATGCTCTGTTCCCTTTGATTTCTATAGGAATTAGGAATACTTGGGGCATGTCTCCAGGATGAAGGACCACTGCCTCCCTAAGATTGTGCTCTATGGTGAACTTGCCACCGGCTGCCACAAGAGAGGAGTCCTGAAGAGAAAATACAAGGACTCCCTGAAACAACATCTCAGCCTTGTCCACATTGATCTTCATCACTGGTCTACTCTGGCCTCCAATCAGGAAGCCTGGAGACACACCATCTATAACGCTGCTGCTTCCTTTGAGAACGCACGCAGGATCACTCTTGAAGAAAAAAGACAACGCAGAAAGAATTGTGTCTTGCTGATACCATCCAAGGAGTCCTTCTGCTGTGCCTTTTGGAACTGAACTTGTCTATCTCACATTGGCCCTTTTAGTCATCAGCCCACTTGTAGCAAATATGGGTAGAGCCCTTCCCAAATCTTCGTTCGTGAAGCCTAGCCATGATGATGATACATGTGCATTAACATGTATCACCATGGTACAACCCTAGTTTTCCACTCTGATTCCTATCATGTTTCCATTAAATGTAGGAGCTATATTGATATAAAAATAGAAAATGTAAATCCTTCTTACTTTGATAATGAATCCCTTCCCTTTTTTTCCCTTCCTAATTTAAATACAGACAGATAATTTTTTAAGGCCTCCAGCATTTCCTGAAAGACTCACATTAAAAATATTTCAGGGGCAAACATAAAGTATTTTATATTACTTGCACAAAGAAATTAATTTCTCTGCACCTATTTTCCTTTTTTTCTGCAAGCAGATCATATCTCTTCTCATTCCCTTTCTGAGTGCTTTTCTATTCATTCAGGGTTTTTTCTCCTCATCCAGAACTGCATGTCTTGAAACTCCTCTAAAACTTTCCCATTCCAGAAATAATTTTTGCTCCCATTTAACACATAGAAAACAAAAATACAAAAATGCATTTACACAAAGCCACTAGAGAGTGGTTACGAGAAATGAACAGACATCTCTTGATTTGAAGTCTAACCTTCTATCTAAAAGATGATTTCTTAATTAGTTCCTGACTTAGCAAGTTTATGAAAGATTTTTAAAGCACAATAGGTGATTCCAGTATCTAAACAAGTTCTAAATGTATCTATATTTTATCTTAGCAAGGGTGCATACCATCAAACCCCACTGTCCATACAAGTCCTTCATTGGGTTACACTTTTCCATTAGTAGATCCCTCCACTCAGAGGACTGGATCTACAAAAGGGTGTTTGGTCTGCTCAGGTAGATTTACCTCATAGTGTCATGAATGCTTTGAAGACCTGCACACTCAAATTTTCTGCTTTTCAAATTTTCTATTTTTCAGTGCTTTAAGCTATTCCTGATCATCGTGTTTGAGTAGCTACAGTTCTGATGTCATCATCATGGCGAGGCTTCACGAACAAAGATTTGGGAAGGGCTCTACCCACATTTGTTACAAGCCCGCTGGTGGCTAAAAAGGTTGATATGAGATAGACAAGTCCAGTTGCAAAAGTCACAGCAGAAAGACTCCTTAGGTGGTATATTCTACAAGACACGATTTTGTCTGTGTTGTCTCTTCTCCTCAAGAGTGGTCCTGTGTGCTTTCTCAAAAACGGCAGGTGATAAGTTCTGATGTAGTTCACGCATATTCTCCAGCGGATTCCCTTTGTGCTAAGTCCAGCTGTTAAAGTCAGTTAACATATGTTTCCAAAAAGCACCCGTTCCTGATTTAAATGACAGATCATCTTTAAAAAAAAAAAATATAAGGTTTTTGGTCTGTTTACCATACCTTTACCATAAGAAAGATCTTTATATGGTCATTTACACAGCGTTTTCAGGTTGGTCACTCTATTTGAAAGATAAATATATTGATTTTTGTTTTGTTTCAAGGACAAATATCTGGAGGAGAATTCCAATAAAATGAAATTCCTTCCCTTTTATTCCTCCCCTAATATAGAGAGACACCAAAAAAAAAAAGGCAAGGAAAAAAATAACAGTTTACTACCAAGCAAAAATAGCAGTGAAAATTAACAATACCAGCACAATTGTTCAAAACAACAACAGAGAGAGAGAAATACTTCCAGTCTCCCCCTCCCTCCAAACCCCGAGGCAAAACAAGAAACAAAAAGCAGGGCTCTCCCTGGACCACGCAGGTCAGAAGAACAAGGGAGATGCCAAACTAGTGTCTGCGGTTCTACGCCCTCCCCCAAGAGCCTCCAAACGGTGGTGAGACTATGGCAGAGGCTGGAGTGTGGGCAATCCCTGGGCTGCTTTGGTCCTGGCATGGCATGGCACGGCAGCAGTTCCCAGCTTTGCTGCTGTCCCAGTGAGGCAGGGACAGTTACCAGCAGCAGCTGAGACCCCAGAGCAGACCCTACCTGTAGCAAACCCCTCTCTCCCACTCCCCACACCAAGCTGGTGGAGTGCCCTTTTCAGATGATGTACGAATATTCATCACTATAGCTCCCTCCCCTGGCTTGGAACCATAAGAAGTTCCTAACTTCAAAATAAATTTCCAAAAATTTAAAGTATTCTTGAATTTCTTTATCAACACTTTTTCCCAAATGGTGCAATACATTGTTAGTGGCCTCAAAAATCCTGTAGAATAATACTGTTCTTCTAAATTTGTTGGCTACTGTTTTTATTATTTCTGTTAATCTTTAGATCAAAGAAAATGTGTCATAATAACACAAATAATAAAGTTATATTCTTTCTGAAATGTTTTTGAGGAGTTAAAATTAGAGGGCTTCCTATGTTTGATGAATGGGACATACTCCTAAAAATTTAGCATAAATAATTATTTCTTTGGAGTAGTATAATACAACACAGATGTACCTTTGTAATATTCTAAGAAACTATCTGCATTTAGATATTTAGCACTCTGAATTACTCCACATCACATATTCTGTTTCTAGGAAGGATGTTACATAAATGACCATAATTTGCTATGTCAGTTTGAAATCTAGTACACTTACTTGCATGTGAAATCACACCTAGAGCTAAACATCTTTTGGAGATTTATTCCTAAATTTAACTTCATATATAATTATTCAGTAGGGCCAATATCTCTGAATGGGCAATCCATGCAACAAGATCTGCAGTCTAGCTGAGAAGCTGACAGTGAGTTCTGAAATGCATTATTGTAATGTGTTGGCTTTCTTGTCTTTGCTGTAGTTGCAGTTTTCCAGTCACACTCAATGTAAATTGATGAGTTTCACATAAGATATTGTAAAAATACCCATTCCAAAGTTTGGACTGCTGGCCAAGCGATTCCTTCCCGTTCAGCATCACTAGTGTAATGTTCTTTCTCTTATGAATTTCTATTTTTATGAGTTTTTGAAGGAAACTTGCCTAGAAAATGCAATGTGGGGCTGCTCAAACAAGTCTAATAACTCCGGGTGTTTTGATTTGATCAGAGGTGTTGGTGCAAATATAAAAGAAGTTGTCATGGTCTCCTCAGCACAATGCCCCATCAGCTACAGAATTTGCTTTTGTTGCGTAGGCAGAAAAACTATGGGGAAAAGAAAACTGAGTTTTCAAGATATCAGATGCTTCTTTCACTCACTAGACAAAAGAAGCTTTGGACGACAGCATCCCTTTATGCAAGACGCACTTGCCTAACAAAAAGCAAATGAAAATATGATAGAAAGATTTAATCAACAGTTTGTATCCTCCTTATAAATGCATATGATTGATATGTGATTATCTTCAGATACAGATGGCTTAAAATTATAATTAGGGTTGAGAAGTGAAAATAAGATAGCAGAATAAAATCCTGCAAAACTCCAGGCAAATTGCTTGCCAGTTTTAAGTACCCTGGATCAAAAGAATTGCACACAATACAAAATGATAAAGCGAGGACATGAGAAACACCCTGCAAAGGGTGTTTCATTCTGTTAGGTACTGACTGCAGACATAATCTCTAATCAATCACTTTGGAGAAGTGTCAGCAACAGGGAGAGAGAAAGCAGAAAATTCCTCCACAGAAGCCTATATGGCTGAAATCACCACTAAGTTAATTCTGATAGTACTGTGAAAAAATAGTTTCATGTTACATGCCTCCCTCATTTTTGTAAAATTCTCTGTCCAGTTTAATAGTAAAGTTTAAAGACAGTTCATGTCCCACAGAAATGGCTTAGTGGTTGATACCAAGGGCTATCTGACCCAGTGATCAAGTTCAGTGGTGGCCAGAGTGGAAGCACACAGAAGCTTAAGAACAGGGCAAGCACAGAAGTCATTTATTCCAAATATCCTTCCAGTATCCAGCTAAGGTGCCTTTGTCTACTCCTTTTTGACCCTGGTTTAACAGCTAACAGGTGAAATACCCAGGTGTTATCTATTGCTCTTCAGGGCAGTAAGGGCAATGGCTTTCTGCCACACTGAGCACAGTTTTTGTCCCTAGCATAAAATTTTGAAGGCATAAAAAGAGAAACAATGGTTCAAGTAGTAATAAAAATGAAGAGTAGTCAAGAGGCCATCAGAGACCAAGCAGGACAACAAAGATGTCAAAAGCAGGTATGGAAAAGAGAACTAGTAACACAGCTGGAAAAAGCCCAGCAGCTACTGTGAAAAGAAATGCTCTCACTAAGGCAAGGCATTGAAGGAATTCAGCCCGCAACATGACCTGCGTGAACCATGTATTGGAGGAGAAGAAAAGCACATTCTTTCCAATACTTGCCAGAGAAAGATCACCATATTACCATCTGCTCAATTAGAGTCTTTGAAGAATCCTGACAAATACTGAGTGCTTTGCCTGTTCCCAAACTGTGATAACATATTATACAACGATGTTCTCGCGGTTTTCTAATTTCAAATGCTATGTTTGATTTGCAAGTAAAATTAATTTAAAAGTAATAAATGCAAAAATGTCAGAAGTATGGGGAGAAAGAATTATATGATTACTCTCATGAGGGGTTGGCAAGAAAGCAAATCACACTTTATATTTATTTAACAGACAATAAGAAAGCCTGGCACTATGCATTTGAACTTGTGATGATTTCAAAGGCAGAATTCATACCTCTAACATTCCAGATTCTGAAACTCCTGTTATTTTTTAATTATTATTTTATTATCTCCAGAATCATTTCTGAATTGAGAATTATTGTTTAAACAAGAAAAAAGCAAAAAAATCAGGATCTGACTAGAAGCCCAAATAGTAGACTATGTAAAGTTTCCTTTTAATTTTAATGAGCTTCAGATCACTCCTTTGTTGTATGAGCACTTTACCATCTAAATATTATAAAATATTTTAAAAATTATTTTATACCTAAAGCACTTCTAAAATGAAAGCACATCCAAGGTAAAACAGAGTAAAAGCAAACCGGAAAGCCTGCATGAAGCAGCTGGTTGCCTAAATACATGGAAAAGAAGATTTATTTCTTGATAACTGAAATATCTTGCAAATTTTATTCCTTCTCTCTTTTTTATTCTGTCCTCAACACAGAAACTGAAATGGAGACTAACATCTTCATTCTCAATATTTCTCACAATGTCAATACAAAACCACAAAGAGAGTGAGCTTATTGGAAATAGAAGTGACTACTTCAGAAAAAGAATAAATTGAATCAACAATGTGTGATTCTGAGCTCCCAGGAATCTTGAGGGTTTAGATCTGGTAATTATATACCAAGCCATCCCTTTTATAAGTGGCAAATGCTATTTTAAAATACTGAGACATTTCTTCACTGTAGCAGTGTTAGACAGCAGCAATCCCTCCTTTCAAGTAGGTGAACAACCAAAAAAATCTAAAATTAGTGTTTCTGTATAAATGGAAAACTATAGATTTGCACAAACTGAGACTTATAAACTAAACACCAGCGCACTCCTAGAGGCAGGGTGGATGCAGGGTTTTCTGACAAGTTTCTCTGCTTTAAACAACCACAATGCTTAATGTTTTGGAAAGCTAGACTTAGTTAATATGTATTCTACATTTCAGATCTAAAACACATAAAAATAAGCCTTTAATTTACCAGTGCCAAGGAAAGAAATGCATACTCTTTCTATCATCATATCTGCAGCAAACATTTGAAGTGAACTTAACACCCCCACCACCAACACATATACAAAAGATAGATTTAGACTAAAAGAAGCCAATACAGACATAGTTCAGTAAGTTATTATCTTACAAAAAGCAAAAGAACTGAAATCCAACTAAACTTAGAAAGTACGTAAAGTCTAATTTTCCATCTTGCTTTCTTTCCGAATACCTCATATACTAAAAAAAAAAATGGAAATGGGAGAAATATTTTAAGTCAATGAAAGATTTGATCAAAAATGGTTTTAAGTTTTATTATCTTATTTTTTCCCTTTAAGGTAGACACAAATGAAATTTTTATAGTTATTTTTCTTCTTAGAAATCAAAGAATCTGGGGGGTAGGGGGGACTGGGATCCAGTCTGATAATCTCAGCTAGTTTATTGGCTAAATGGAAAAAGGAATTCACAAGCAGAACAAAGTTCTTCACTGCAAAACTGCCTCATAATAGTGAAAAATACAGTGTTAAACCAGTCAATTTTCCTTACTTTTCACACATTCAACCACAGCTGATTTCATAGCTCCTTTACTGTCAAATATATCGCAGGAAAACCTTACAAGTGTGTTTGCATGATCTTGAATTATGTTGAATTATGATGAGCATTGTGTGATCCTGAGTGATACTTGCCAGTGCTGCAACAGCAGCCTGGATGCCTGGATGAAAACACATTGGGTCAGAAAGCCAAGACTTTATTTCTTTCATTGAATTCTCTGAAATGAAAGAAGAGAGCTGAAAGCTGAGATGCCCCCACTCTTTAGCAGAACTTTCAATATAACTTTGGCCTATTGCTGATCATACATAAAACTGAAGGCAGAGTGAAAGAAAAATAAACAATTTGTGAATATCTATTAGTAAATCTGGTTTACTTAAGATTTCATGTTTTCTTTAGGAAAATATCATTTTAATTTCAGTACTTGAGGTTTCTGGTCAAGAAAATTCAGAAAGTTTTCAGACAAGATACTTTCCTATATTTTCAAACACTCTAGTCCCATCTATTTCTAGTAGGCAACCAGTCAGGGCAAATTAAAAACATAGCAAAATAGTAAGATTTCTACTTTAAATAATTCATTTTTTTAATATAATTTCAGTATATTTTGAAATATTATGAAGTAAAATAGTGCCTGAAATTGTTCAATTTGCTTTTAGTTGCCAAAGTTGCTACATTATTTTCTATTTCTTTTCTAAAATTTTGCCGTTCTTAATTGTTTATTGTTTAGATTGCCTTTTGAGAACAGCTTCAAGTGGCATGTAATTATAATATAGTATAAATACACCTACATAATCATGTGTTTAAGGGACCACATCCAAAATAAAAGATTAGACATAAAGAAACCGTCTGAAGTTTCTGTGTTCCAGTATATCACTTTATACTTCAGAAACCCTTACAACCATTGTACGCAAAACTAAATTTGCCCTCTTAGCCAGTGTTTGGGGGTTTGTGTTCAGAGACAGATAGTTCAATGCTAAAGGGCATGGTTTTGGTAATCTCTACATAACTAACAGGCTGTTCTAAGCACTACACCTAGAAGTTCTGAAGTGCATCTGAGGATGAACTGGGGTTTTTTGGATCATTTTAATAAAGTGAAGCTTAAGGAGGAAAAAAAAGATATATTAAGTCTGCATCAAAAAGAGAGGCTATTTGTTCAGTTATATACATTTAATAGAGGATGCCCATTAAAAAAAAAGACCAACAATAAGTTGTGTCATTTCATACAAGACAAGAATGCTAAAGATAGCAGGATCAGTTGCAGTGTCCCCTCTTGTGCTGCAAATAGCATCTATTTCAAAGTATGTGTAAGTGGAATCTTTGCTTTTAAAAAATGAAATGTGAAAGAATAGAGTATCCTGATACCTATTAAAGTTACATGGAAAGCAGTTTTGGAAGGTGCTATTAATACGTGCTACTTCCTTTTAGTTTGAAAGTTAATCAGAACACC
Organism: Lepidothrix coronata; assembly: GCF_001604755.1. Taxonomy (NCBI): domain Eukaryota; kingdom Metazoa; phylum Chordata; class Aves; order Passeriformes; family Pipridae; genus Lepidothrix; species Lepidothrix coronata. The sequence continues at coordinate 14,929,345 of NW_016690180.1, forward strand.
TTAAAACACATAATTATTTAAAAGAATTTCATATTTCTTGTTTTATCCTCAATAAGCATGTACGTCTCCACATATGGCTGATTTATGGAGACTGTTTCACAGAAGGAATTGTCACTCACTTCTGTTTAAATTGGGGTCTAGAAGGCTATGTGTAACAGCATTCCTGATAATTGGTTCTATTATGAAGCACTGTCATGGCAAATTTTCTGAACACAAAATAGACTGCATAACACTACCTTAGATGGAAAAAACCCCACAACAGTACACTGCTTCAGCAACACAAATTTAAATTCTAATTGCATACTAAATGCAATTATACTTCAAATAATGGAGGTGTCAAACCTGAAATTTGGAATATGTATTTTGAACAATACAGAGTTGCCACAGAGCTTAAAACAAAGACATGAAACACTATGGTTTCAATTCTTCTCCAAATAAAAGAAGAAAAGAATTCATCTGTCTTTTCAAAGTGTACTACACTGCAACACTTTTCTTTTTAACTCACTTTCTAGCAGACCTTTGCTACTTCATTAAACATTTTTCAGCATGTCATATATATTTGTGGTGTAGCAAACCCTAGTTTATTCATGCTGAGTGGCTAACCTTTCTCAAAGCAATTTAACAACATTTTTCCTTTCTTCCTTTTGTAAAATCTCATATGAATGTCTCTGAAGCAGAAGTGGGCAAGAATTGACCTAAACATAAACCTTTTAAAGATTAAAAAAGGAAAACTTGGGGATTTATTTATTTGTCTTGGTTCTGGTACATCAGCTTTGCTTTGATTCTAATTTTCATGCTTTTCTCTGTCTTCCAGGTCCAGCTAGCACAAGAAAAAAATTATTCATTGTAAAATTATTTTCATACTATTTCAAGTGAGAATGAAACAAAGTTGTTTCCCAAAGGCTATCACATAACATGATCTTAGAATATAACTATATTAATTTATAGTTATATTCACATATTTTGAGATTCTCCTCTGAACCCCCAACTAAAACATCAACCTTTATTTAGGATATGAAACTTCACTTTGAAGAATGATTGATGGTTTGGATGGATATGAAAAATCAGCTATAAAATTCTGAATGAAATTAAGTAAAAAGCAATTCAAACATTAGTTACAAAAAGCAATATTTCCATTTGCATCATTTATTTGGATAAATTACATATTTCTTTTACAACATTTCACTGCTACATTTTCTGATTGCATACAACATCTCATCATATTCAGTCAAAATTCATAAGGTCTCAGGAGAATTCTTACTCACAAAATTATATGCCAAATATCTTTTATTATGTATTAGTGGTCATTCAAATAAATAATGAAAAATTCTCGGATCTGTTTCTTAACAGTAGTCTATAGTCACAAATGTGTTGCTATAAGGCTTTTCAGTGTAAAAATCCTATTTTGTACTTTTATCTTGGAGTTAAACTGGTGATTTAAATTGTGGCTTTGGCAGTTTGTATAACCCCAATACAGGAAAGGTCTTAAGCTGTTGAAGAGTGTCCAAAGGAGGGCAACAAAGATGGCGAAGGGCCTTGAGGAGAAGCCATATAAGGAGTGGCTGAGGGTATTTGGTCTGTTCAGCCTGGAGGAGACCGAGGGGAGACCTCATTGCAGTTATAACTTCCCTGTGAGGGGAAGAGGAGGGGCAGGCATTGATCTCTTCTCTGTGGTTACCCAAGGAGTCAGGACAAGACCCAAGGGAACGGCATAAAGTTGTGTCAGGGGAGGTTTAGGTTGAATATCAGAAAAAGGTTCTTCACCCAGGGGGCAAATGGGCACTGGAACAGGCTCCCCAGAGCAGTGATCACAGCACCAAGCCTGACAGAGTTCAAGAAGTGTTTGGGCAATACACTCAGGCACATGGTGTGACTCCTGGGGATGGTCCTGTGCAGGGCCAGAAGTTGGACTCAATGATCCTGATGGGTCCCTTCCAACTCAGCATATTCTGTGATTCTGTACTTCAGAGGGTAATAAAGGGAACCCGCAGGAGTCTGTGGGGGAAGTATAATGTGCAGCAGTACAATCTTTTTCCTCTTCGGGATTTGAAACTACACTTCATATCAATCAGCTTTAGGGTAAGTTTAATAGGGGTACCTTACTTTCTCAACCAATTAGGAAAAGGTTATCTCCCTGGCACTCAGGGCATGCATAGGATTAAAACAGAAGATGACAAGGCTCATTTGATCACTGCATCATCCACAGTGATGTTGAAAACTAAATGTTTGGCAAAAAAGGCCCACCAAAAACAAGCAAACTAAAACAAAACAAGCAAACACAAAAAAACCCCAACCCCCCCAAAAACCCCAAACTAACAAAAAAATACATTCACAAAACTTTTAAACTAAGCCTTGGAATGCAAAGGCAGTTCACATAACTCACTCTTTAGGCCCAATGAAACTATTACATATTACATAATCATTTAATACAGGAATAAAGAACTACACAATCTATTCCATTGAAGTAGTGCTGCAATCAAAGATAGGGTATGCATATTTGCAAGTCCACTTACTTTATAAAACCAAGAGTGCTATTAAGTGATAATAATTGTTGTTTTTCTTTGTCATTTGAGAATATCCTTTATGTTTGTGTGTTTTTATTCCTTAAGGATTGTTTTCATGAGCTAAGGGTACAATACACAAAGATCTCAGAAAATAGTTTAAACCAGTACTTCATTTACTTTTTGCAACAGTTAAGCCCAAATAATTTCAACTTACCCAAACTGGAAGATTCTACCACTTTGCTATACAGTTTGTTTTTAATCCTGTCCACTATTGCCTGGACAGCATATTTTTACTTATGTCACAGCACTGCCAAGCACAAGCATAACAGGTTGGCTAGGCTGCTTCCCCGTGCTTTCCAGGTGGCTTAAAATCTTCTAACTAATCTCTCTGTTTTTTTCCTTAACTATTGCCAGCTTCAAAAAGTACATAGCCTTCAGGTATGCTAAATCCTCTGCATTTCTGCACATTGTCTTTCCCACTCATCCGTGATGTCTCTCCCTTGACCTAGAGATTTAACTAGTCTTCTCACTTCAGAGTCCCAAACACCTCCCTCAAAAGATTCCTCACAAAAACACACACCCCTCAAGCCCACTCAGAAGCCTAAATTAATTATGCTAATCAGACTGCCCTGGCTAACTCAATTAAGTTTAATTAGCTGATGCCTTTCTTCCTAAAACACCTTGCCTTAGGGACACCTTACCTCTGGTTTTAGCTAGTTGCAGAAGTCAATCTCCTGTTGCAAACTTACCCCTTAGCTACAGATTTTCAGCAGGGAGAGACTCACAGCAATAAGCCCTTTGAAAGCCTTAAAAAAGCTTCTTGTTTCTTGAATAATTAACAGTGGACTGTATTCACATTGGAATTTGGGCTGTGAACAAAAGAAGCTTATTTAGAAAGTCTAGCTTCTATATGATGCTGGGAATGCCGGTAATAATCATCCTTTCTTGATTTTTCTCTGTCATTTGAGAGACATTGTGGCTCTCTGGTCATGTTCAAGAACATCTCTGTCTTTAGAAGGCTGTACCACTGACCATCTACTTCCTATCTGATCCTGAAGCTGTGCCACCTATGTCTCCCTCTGATTTCACTGCAGGAAACCTCATCTGCTTATTAGACCTGTCCTGCACAAAATGCAGCGATGCTGAAAAACTCCTCTGTGGCAGATCCTGGTTAAATTTTCTTCTGCATGAGAGTGAAACTAACTTTCCTCACTCCTCTGTGAGCTAAAAAAAACCTTTTGAGTTTCTGCTTCATCAAAAAATTAATTTTTTGCCAAAATTTCCCTCAGAGAAGATTTTAAACAAAAAAAACCCAAAAAACCAACCAAACAAAAAAAACCAAACCAAACAAAACAAAAAAAAAACAAACAAAAGAGGAACCAACCAACCAAACAAAAACATAACAAAAAGGCAAAAAAACCCAACCAAACAAACAAACAAAAAAACCTGAAAAAAACTCTGCCAATTGGAATTCCAAACTGGTGTTTTCTCAGAAATACTGGCAAATAGCATTTTCAGAAATATATAGGATTCTGGAGTTCTTCAGATAGTCAATAAAAGTTAAAATTCCTTTCTTACTATCTGTACACCGTTCTCTATATTATTTCCAGTGATAAACTAGAAAAATATTTATTTCAAAACACAGGAAATTTAAAAGCGAGCTAGAAGACATCCTTTTTTCTCATGAAAATGGAATTGCGAGGTCAAGGGAGGAAGGGAAATAAAATGATGGTGTATGACAATAAAATTACTTTTTCACCAAAATGTAAATTTCTAAAGAAGAGCTCAAAATTGCAAAATATGTTCAAATTTTTATTATTATTTTTAAAATTATTTTATGCTGGCTATCAAAATTTTCTATTTTAAGTAAGGTTAATAATAACAGGAAAATTTCAATTGATTCACTGAAAGCTTTTAGTATAACTCAAAGACTTTTGCTGAACTAAGGGAACTGTTCTCATTTCTACTCAATAAATGTGGAAAAATTCTTCACTTTCACAATGATAATAAAACCTTAGTATTGTATTTATTTGGTTTATTCTGAAGTTTAAAAGTAGTTGTCATACTGAACATACCCTTGTTTCTAAGTGCTAAATGAAATGTGATTTCGGATAAATGAACTCTAATTAAAGAAAATATTAAAGTGACCAGTATCATATGATAAATGGTGATCTAGGAAGATTTACTAAGTGATATAAGAAATTGAAAACATCATTGATCAAATATTTCATTCCATTCAAAACTCTGTTTCTAAAGAAAATTTTGATTACCAGAAGGGATTCCTTTAATTATTCTAAGGAATAAAATGTCCTGCAAAGAATAATAATACAACTTGCCTTTGTATGAAGGCATAACTTTGCCTCACATTACTATCTGCTTAGCTTGTCACTAGTGCAATCAAAGTAACGTCAGGCATATATAGACATTCTAGATTTCTACATTTAGATACGTTTCAGGTTTTTATTGATACTTTTGGGGTTGAGGATTTTTTTGGTTTGGTCTTTTGTTTTGGAGTTTTTTTGTAATTTGAAATTGTACAAAACGTCAATATTTTACAAAATATTTCTTCTGGTTTCAACAAGACTTGACTAAGAGAAAATCGCTAGATTACCTCCTTGATTACCATTCCAACAATATAAATATGCTTTGCAAGTATGGCCTCTATATAGGCACGGTTCTTAACAGGCTCTAAATCCAGAATATTTTGTAGTAGTTCTCTACTTTGCAAAATGCCAACTATTCATATTTCTCCAATTAAATATATTAGTAGTATGCTCTTAAACAGAAATAGGAATCTCTGACTGAAATAAGGAAGACCCTTATCAAGCTAAATGTTACATTTCCAATTATAACACTTGGGAAACAGTAATAGGAAAAAATGCTGCCTATTACATACCAGAAGAAACAAGTCAAAACTTAGTTTCTTGGAGGTTTTCTTTTTTTCCCTTATCTCAGCTCTACACAGTGTCACCTTCTGACCTATCATGTTGAACATGTTCAGGCTATTCAGCTGTTAGAATAAACTCCAGCAGCAAGTATGAAATGAATTTCCTATTGAAAACATGTTGATAAAATGTTGGCAGGTAGAAGTAGAGCCACAGGATGGAGAAGAAATGACCAAAAATATCCAATGTAATGTTCACATTTGGAATTAAACAAGTAGTTGCCTGAAGCTTCCCCTGTATTCAGGAAACTGCATGTCTTGCAAATTGTAGTAGAAGATAGATTCCTCAAGCCAAATAAATAACCTGCAGTGCATATGAAGTACAGATAGCATGTTTCCAAAATTGTTTATTTGGGATATAACCATTACTATTACCAAAATCTACTGTGAATTCGCTTCCTTAGCTCCACGGAGATCAGGGTGCCTGTAGCTTGCATTTAGTTGTTTAAAATTTGTGCAACATTGAAAAATAAAAAACTGATAAGATGACATTAAGATGGATAAGTAAATTCACAAAATAGGCAGCATAGTCAATGATTTGTTGCTACTTTAAGATTTAGACTGCATAGCTCAGTACTGCATCTACTTGAGAAAAGCAATCAAATGTAGAATTTACATGGTATATACTCATGTATAACGTGTTTGAGTGGTGGGAGAGTTTCCTACGAAATGTGTATATTTATTGTTCCAAGGAGAGTATGTGAATCTTTAAAAATTCTTCATAAAACTTCCATTAACATGAGTCTCTTTCATAGTTTTAGACAACTGTCCTAAAGATAGTAATACAGTCTTCTAGATAATCTCCAAATCTTCTCTTTCTAAAGGTTCTATGCATGCTCCAAAATGAAAGGACACTGAGAATCATGCAGTAAATCAAGGAATTATTATAGTATAGTAGGGATTAAAAAGATCAGATGGTACATATTTCTCTTGAAGTCAGAGGACACTAGTGGAGAGGAATAAAACAAAACAAAGGAGTTAAGTTCAGAGGAGCCATTCCTTTTCAAGTCTTCTCACTCTTCACCTCATAGTTCCTTTTAATCCCTCATGGGTGCTTCTATTTTCTGTGATCTCATGTCACAGTCAAACAACAGTGAGTTAGAAAATGCAATTTAGAAGGATGACATGCTATAGCAACAAAAGATGTGTCAGGGGAGCTGCAAATGAGAAGTATTGGTCTCTCTCCACTCGTTGACTTCTGAAGATTTGTAGGAAGAAAGAGTAGCCCTCAAGACCTTGAAAGATCTGCAGGCATATTTTTGGAGAGAGACAAAACCTTTTCTCCCATTGACAAGATTCCTCAAACTGGATTTATTTTCTGATGTCTTAACTTTGCAAGCAAGAGGCTGAAGTAATTTTCAAGTTCACTGAAGACAACAGTCTGCTGTGATGCTCCAGTTTCAAAAGTTGGTATGCTACTGTGTTAATCAGTCTTTAGCCATCATTGTTAGTCAGAAGCAGATGTTACTCTTTACCTGCTCTGATCTCTAATCATCTGCTAGAGAGAAGGAATAGTAATTAATCTTGGTGATTATTTTTATTTCTTCTGCTCTCATGACTCAGTAAGTTCTTTAGCAGTCTCTAGAACTTATATTGTGAAATCCTGCCTTGATTTTAGAATCTGAACATGAAAAATTAATATTTGCTAATGATTTTCATGTACGAGGCAAACTAAACACAGAATATGGTTGGATGTTTAGATGTGAGACAGAGCGTGGACTAAAAAATATATCTCAAAATACTTTAAAATTGCTGGGAAAACTGATCTACATTGTGCATTGTCAAATAGAGCTCTCCACTCCCTGCTTTTTTATGACACTACACTGAAAACTGAGTCACAGTGTAATTATTTATTTTTTTTATTTTGAGCACCATTTCTTTGTGAAGCCTGGAGTAACATGCATACACTCGATTTAAACGCCTCTAACATACAGTAGCACCCTGTCTCTTAACACAGTTCTTGAGAACCCACTGCAAATGGCATCCACATTTTCACTCGTTCAGGATATTTTTTAATAAATGATTGAAACATCTTTTATTTTCATTAGCAACACAAATTAAAAGCCAAGCATATTTGGGGATTAGTTGGTTTACCAGTTATGACAGTTTTATAACAACAGCAAGTCAAAACTATGGAGCGTTATATGTGGAATAATATGATTATCTTGGGTTGAACTTGCTTTAGCAAGTAATTCAGTGTGATAGGATCAGATCGGGAGAGAAAAAAAAATTGGCACTGAGGTCCCTGCATCAACATCATACAGTTCAATTCTGCACCTGCTTGCCCTTTTCCAATTAGAACCTCTAAGACTAAGAGGCAGGCTTAGCCTGGGAAGACACTGTCTGGGATCTGGGACGCTTGCCTGAGGTTTTCAGGTTACCATGAGCTGGAGTCACAACTTCATCGTAATCAGATAAAATTATGAGGGCTTTAGCTATGTTCAAGAAAGCACTAGGACTGAGGAGATTCTCTAACAATCCTAACATATCACTCCACAGAGAGAAACAGCCACTTCCAGAGATAAATTCACCCCACTGTGAAACTCCTGCCAGAGAGGTACCAACCAGAATTTACATCTCACTGTATAAACTATGGAAGTTCAATCAACTAGCCTAGTTACCTAATACCTTGAAATCAAATTTAGAAAGCAAACATCCAAATAGATCCTCCTTCATTAATATATCATTGTTATGTTTTAATTAGTGTTAAATCAGTTGCAAAAAAATAGCAAAAATGTTCAAACTGGCAAACAACATTTTTTAAAAAAAATTAATTTTTTTACAAAAAATTTAAAAATTTAAAAATATGGAAAAATCAATCTCATATAAAAAGGAGAAGAAGGAGGCATAGTAAGTCAAAGAGGAAAAAGGAGTAGCAATGAAATGTTCAGAACATTGGGTTAAAATGAAAAATAAATTGTGTTAACCCAAAATATATACTCACATACAAACTATTTTCATAAACTTATACAAAATCATGGGTCATTTACCGCCACCACCTGCGACTCCTAGAACGCTTCCATCAACGCTGTCTCCGTACAATCCTAAACATCCACTGGTCAGATTATGTGACTAATATGTCTGTTCTAGAACAAGTAGCAGTCACAAGTATTGAGGCCATGTTACTGAGAACACAGCTGCGATGGGCAGGGCACGTCTCCAGGATGAAGGACCACCGCCTCCCTAAGATCCTGCTCTATGGTGAACTTGCCACCAGCTGCCGCATGAGAGGAGCCCCGAAGAGAAGATACAAGGACTCCCTGAAACATGTCAGCCTTGGCCATATTGATCAACATAACTGGTCTACTCTGGCCTCCAATCAGGAGGTCTGGAGATACACCACCTATAACACTGCTGATGCTTTTGAGAACGCACGCAGGATCACCCTTGAGGAGAAAAGGCAACACAGAAAGAATCGTGCCTTGCCGATACCATCCAAGGAGTCCTTCTACTGTGCCTTTTGGAACTGGACTTGTCTATCTCACATTGGCCCTTTTAGCCACCAGCACGCTTGTAACAAACATGGGTAGAGCCCTTCCCAAATCTTCGTTCGCGAAGCCCAGCCATGATACAAAATTTTAGTTAATTTTAGTTTTTTTATTATTCCAGGCAATTAAACATACATAATTAAATCCAAGTTTTACATTTTTACATTTTCTTTAAATGTTACTTTTTTCTTTTAAATTTTCTGATTCATATGATTATTCATTTTACTTGACTAAATTTTCAGATAATTCAGTCCCTGTAAAATTTATCTTTATTATTAATTGGAAAATTTTATCCCACTTCTTTCAAAACACAAATTTGTAAATTGTATGTACACAGACGGACAGAATTTGTCTAGTTGTTATATAGACAATTTTATCTTCAGTCCTTTACGGTTAAAGTAGTGCTAGAAAGGTGTTCATGCTCATTCTAACATGAAAAAAACCTGTACTTTGGTGAAAAATTGTATATTATACACATTTGAGACCTGTTATTTTCAATAATAACGTGATAGAAGTATTCATTTCAGACTAGAAATAACTTACTCCAACAGTTTGCCATGGTAGAGTTCATGTTGAGTGTTGAGATGCTGACAACAAACAGAAAGAAAGCAAATACAACTGGCTGTTTTCCAGTAGATGGCATTCATCAAAATAGTATATTTCCAAGACACATTATCATTTCTCCTCAATCTGAAAGTTCAAGGTAGCATCTTAAAAAAAAGAGAGGCAAACAGATATTTCTCTTCGTTGGCAGCACTGTTCACTTTCCACCTCTGCAATATATCTAACCTATTTTAAAAGCACTTTTCCTTCAACTTTCAGGCCATAGTTAAGTTTCAGATGTCATCCATGGGTTACTAGAAACCTACAAATTTACCCAAACTTATGAGTTAAACAGCTTTTCTAAAGAGACTTTCTTTTGTCCACCAGAAAAATGTTCTCTCTCATATATTTTTCCAGATTACAGCCCAGTGTTTTAGTAATAAATACAGGTCAGACTTCTGGTGAGTGTAAATCATAAGATACCTTCCAAGTCCTAGCTAGTTTTATTCCCAGCTAAGGAAGTGATTCAAACTGTCGTGGGACTTATACAGTCTGTGTATTTTATTGTTCTCATCTCAAGTAATATTCAAAGTAACACTGCTTATATTTTTAATACTGTAATGCAATCATAAAATGGAACATTCTAGTGAATTAGGCAGAAATAATCTGAAAAGTTTTGGAATAACTAGAAGATTCTGCAAACATAACATTTTTTGAAAGGGAGTGGACATTTTCAAAATTGTTGAAATTATAATGTTTTAAAGAACACCTACAGACATTGAGCTACCCAAAACATTTAACTGCTTGAAAAGCAGTTAACTTGTGCCTACATCCATACCAGTACAGCACTCAGCTGACTTCATGTTGTGGGGCTAGCTCTGCTTCTAAGCAGAACTACAGTTGTATTAGCACCTTTGGTCTAGTGCAAGTGCTGGAATACATACATAAATAGTAGGCCTGACAATGAACAAAGATTTTTGAAAAAAAAGCTTTGAATATATTTTAAAAAATGTCTGCTAACTTTTTAAATTACAATAGCTCAATCTTCTTTTCACAAGCCTAACCTATTAACCCCCCATATTTTGATTCAGCAATGTCCATGCGATGGAGGCTGCAATTGGCACTATTGGCTACTGTCTACATGCTGCCAGTGGCTGCTGCCAGTGGCTACTGCCATGCCTATCTCAGAAACAAGAGAGTCACTTTAGCTGGTGGCATGTCTTGTCCAAGCCAAGCAAGCCTTGCTGTGGGTCACAGTCTAGCACTAATATAGCTTTTATGCTTTTTTAGCTCGACTTGTTATTGGTGTTATATCACAAGGAACAGTCATGTTTGATGCATATATTAGTTCAGATCAGCAAAACTTCATGTATCTTTGATCTGCAATCTGTTACATGAAAAATATTTATGTAAATTTGTCTCGTAAAATTATTTTCCCTCATTACATATCTTTTCCACTTAATTTCTATTTCTTGAACTTTAATGGTGAAGATCCTAGAAGATACTCCACAAGGAATTTGTAAAGAGATATTAAATAATTTCTTTTTGTTTCACAGAAATATTACTCTTGATGCATCCAAGCACCATATTTGCCTTCCCTGAAGCTGCATTACAGTGATGGCTCCTTATGATATGTTTGTTGTTAATGGATTTTTCTCTTTCCAGCTGAAGAACTACAAGCATATAGCAAGCACTCACATTAAGCCTGAAGCTGGGATTCATGGGGATCTACTCTAAGCAGACATCTGTAGCACTAAATCTGATGAGAAACTTGTTTAAACATGTCTTAAAATGGCCTTTTGTGGTCTCTTTGCAAACACGTGTTTCTTCTTCCCAGCATCCCCCAGGACAGGTTATCTCCCATGCAGGAATGTCCTGGGAAAGGTGTCCTGAGGTGTTTCCCATTGGACCTTGTTAACCCCATCCTGTGATTGGGTGTTCCTGTAAGCCCCTTGAGACTTCTAATTGGTTACTCTGTGAATCCCCCTAAACCCTATAAATGTAACATCCCCAACAATAAACTCTCTCTTGCCTCCTCTCTACACCGGGGTGCCGTCTCTGTGCCTGCCATGGGGCCACGTGGGTTCTGGGGGGAGGGGAGGGCACCTCTCCCCT
>NW_016690180.1:14941093-14945097 GCF_001604755.1 Lepidothrix coronata
GTTGAGTAACGTCTACAAAAAGATACGGCATCTAAGGCAAAATTAAAGTGGGATTAAGGAACTGTTCTCAACTTTTCAGTTTCTCGAAGACCCACGAGAAATTTGTTATGGACTGTTTCAGAAGGGTCTGAAAACTAATAATTTATTTTAAAAAAAACAAACCAGAAACTCTCTTCTTCAGTAGAGTATTCCACAATTTGTTGTATATTATGGGAATCTGAGTGTTCAAATAGCTCCTCTTCCACTAGGGTTTCCAATCTCTGTGCAGTGAGTGAACCAAAAAGGGACAAGGGAAAGACTAGCCCCTGACTGCTACCAACCATTTGAACACTGCTTTGTTTCTTCAAGAAATGATACAAATATGTGTCTTCTAGTGTTGCAAATGAGGAATGAGAAAAAGCCAGATCAACAGAACGAAGAACAAGAGCTGCAGGACATACTGAGATCCTTACTCAACTTCTCATTTTAAAAAAACTTGTAGATTTCACTGAATTCCATTTCAAGTCCCAGATCATTATCAGGCATTGTATATTATTCTTTTATATGTGGCACCTTGGCTCTCTACAGTATTCAGGGAAAGGAGAGAAAAATACCCAGTTAAACAATCAATTTCTCCTTCTTATAACATGTAGTAATTTTCTACAAATTAATTTTATTCATGTTGTTTCTACGAGGAAAAATTTCAGAGTATCTGTAGTTCCCCTTAGACTGAAAAGATGGATCTTTCTGCAGAAATAAGGTGAAATAGTTCAAATTTCTTTATGTCATCTTGTGCTGAAGCCAAGTTTACAGATTTAGATATTAGTTCTTATAGGTAGAATATCAACACCTCGAGAGGTCAAAAGACATAATTTGTCTGGATTTTATTGTTGATTTTTATAATAAAAATAGTTCACTGAAACTTTTAATACTATGTATGTGATAATTAAAATGTTACTCTCAGAATATTATCAAATCCATAGCACTTCTAGCAGGACTTGAAAATTATTATCAACACATATTAAAGCAGAATATGGGTCAGAGTTTTTGGGCATGCCTATGATATGTTGACATTTAATGATGATAACTTTTCTCTTTTTACTTTTATTTAAATAAAGCAGGGGAGATCAAGTCAGAAAGAACATATTGGAAGAAAACAAAGGGTGGTATAAAATAGCAACTAGTAGCTACTGTTGTAGTCAGTGAATTGCAGTTCCCTTTGAATTCAAGGGCACTTAAAGAGACAGTTCAATCACTTCAGAATGTGTGCACATTTGTGTGTTGTTATCATGTACAAACCTAAGGCTGCTTTTTCAGAGAGTTCTAGTACCATCTTTTTAGCAACATTTGCTGACTTTAAACGATCTTATTTATAACCCCAAAGAAAAATACATCTATAAGGAGTGCTGCAGAAAAGAGATCCCAATATACATTTCAGCATGTGTTTTTAAATCCTCTGACTGAAACTCACAATCCTTTTACCAGCTTAGAACACTGATAGTAATTCTATTACCACTGCAATAGCCATCCCTCTCTAATTCTCTAGACACAATTACTGTGCACCATGCAAGATGAATACAAATTAACAGAAGAAAAAAACACTGTAGACAAGAAAATCAGTGTGGGATGAAATGTTCCTGCAGGGGATGCTCTTGTACTCTCCAGTTGAGCTGAATGAGCTTCCAGAAATAGTTAAAAAGAATAGAGGGAGGAAAATAAAGAAAAAAAAAAGAATAAAAAATAAAGAAACCCAAAACATCAGGCAATGTTCTGTATATGATTTTTCTTCTGCCCTTGGTAATTCATAGATACAATTAAAATTTTAATTAACACTGTTATCTAGGATAGTTTTTTTCATTGTATCTAGCTATCTATTACTTTAAAGAAAGCATTCACTGCTTATGTTTAGACAAAAAATACATTTTGTTTCACTTTTTAGTCAATAAATGTTTCTATTTAAAGCTATGCTGAATTATAGGGGAAGAAATTTAAGTATAAAGTGCTTTTTTTTTCTTTAATAAAATTCCTGATTTCTGCTACCTTTGCAAAAAAATACATACACCATAAAAAACTCCTAGCAATGGGCATGGAAGAAAATAAGAAGAAAAAAAAAATCAGCCTATTTTATCTTTGATATTTGTAGCACTAAATCTGATGAAAAACTTGTTTAAACATGTCTTAAAATGGCCTTTTGTGGTCCCCCAGGACAGGTTATCTCCCATGCAGGAATGTCCTGAGAAAGGTGTCCTGAGGTGTTTCCCATTGGACCTTGTTAACCCCATCCTGTGATTGGGTGTTCCTGTAAGCCCCTTGAGACTTCTAATTGGTTACTCTGTGAATCCCCCTAAACCCTATAAATGTAACATCCCCAACAATAAACTCTCTCTTGCCTCCTCTCCACGCCGGTGTGCTGTCTCTGTGCCTGCCATGGGGCCACGTGCGTGGTGGGGGGAGGGGAGGGCACCTCTCCCCTCCAGGCTCGGGGCCTGAAAAACCCTGTCGCTGGGAGTTCCCTTTCCCCGTCCCTCAAGACGTCGGAATGGTTCTTCAGATGGAGATGGAACTAGAACTGGGCTCCCCCACGCTGTGGGTGGGGAAAGGGATCTAGAGACATCTAGTTTTCTTCCTAAAGCAAGGCAGTGAGAAAGGCACCTCTAATAGCCAGTACAACCTACCTGTCTGAAATAACTACTTTAGTATAGAAGTGTCCTTGTAGAGGTATTTCTCTATGATTATTTAAAGGAGCCCAGGTGAACAACTTAAAGTCAGCCTCTAAGTTTTAGACAGGTAACGATGAGTAAGATTAAAAGGTCAAATTTTGTGACCTTTTATTTTGTACTATTAAATCTTATTACAATTCTATTACTCTGGTCCTCAAGGTCTCTTAACTCTGCACAATATTCAAGGGCTGCTTCGTATTTATGGTTCCCTTCACCTTTATGCCATCAGCAAATTTCATTAAAACATTTTTGCTTTCTGTGCCAGGGTCATAAATGAATTTATTAAATGACATCAATTCTGAACCAAGCTTTAAGGAAGTTCACTAGTAACCTACTTACAGCCCAACAGTTTGCTTTTCAGCATAAGGTATTTTTTTTCTCTTTAACCAAAGTCTTATACAATGTAAAAGACTTGCATCTTTCTAGGATAGAAATATCAGAAATTTATAAACATTCAGAATTAAATGTTGGAACACATGATCTCTGAAAATTAGTAAAAGGATATTTACTTGATCTGGTCAAAGACTTCAGGAGTGTAATTCAGCTGTCTACACATGGGCATCAAGTGCCCTGACCCTCAGCTGCTGCTTTAGTGGGTCTCCTGTAGGTTCTGTGCCATATGTTGTGTCTCCATATGGATATACAGGGTACCCTAGGATATGTCAGATGACACAGCTGCTCATGCACCTGATTTGTGCCCTTTGTTAATGTATGGGGTGCAAGCAGCAAGGTTTTGGTACAAGCCAGCCTGCAGGGATGGCTTCTATGAGATCAGGGCCTGTCCTGTGTCAGACATAGCCAGATCAGGCCACTTTCACAGCAAATCCACCACAGACCAAAGCTGAGCCCATTAGCCAAGCTGATGGCAGCTCCGTGAAAACATATTTCAGGTCAGAAAACGAGAGAGAGAAGGGAACAAAGAAAGAGAAACAAGAGAGGAAACACCAAGGTCAAAGGAGGAGGAGGACATGCTTCCTGCTGAAGCAAACACATGCATCTCTCTCCTAAAGGGACTGAAGCTCATGAAGGACCTGTGACAGAACCCCTACACCCCTTGAAGGGACAACTGCACACAGAGGTCCTGCTTCTGTGCAGGTACTTCTCTGTGGCCAGCAGATTAGTCCACACTGGAGGCAATGTTACAGTAAATTACAATTTACAACTAATGTATCTACTACTAAATGGAAGGAGAGTCGTAACCTGAATCCCAGGGACTTTTGTATTTAAGCTACATATGAAATAGAATAGGAGGCAAGTTTATATCATCACAGCATAGAGCTGAAGTGGTTTTACTGAATATTTAAC
>NW_016690180.1:14945157-15037000 GCF_001604755.1 Lepidothrix coronata
CAGACAGGTACCTACAGTAATTGTATAGTCTCCCTGCAGTAACTCCAAAGGCCCAGGGGAAGAGTCTGTAGGTTGGTTGTAGCTGGTTCTACAACCATTTACTATGATGATGATGATGATGTGGACAATAACCATCAAAGTCCCACTGAAACATATTTGAAATTTGATATGGCTACAATACAGAGAATATGGCTAAATGGATAGATCACTGTACTCAGTATTACTTTACTCTCCAAGGAGTGATACATTACACCTGCTAGTATTACACCCACAATTTTGGTGAAAATGAGTTATGATTTGCATCATTAACTGCGATTACTGCTTCAAAAATAGACTTATGATGGTAATATTCCCCATTTTCTGTTAGAAGAGAATTAAAAGCTCTTCCATGTTACAAAATACATTATTTTAAGTTTTTCACTGCTACTTTACAGAACCGAATGGGTTATTTCAGGCAATTGACTGAGCTGTAGTAGGAATACAAAACAGGCAAAATGTTTTAAAGCACCTGTGCGATAAAATTACACTAAGCAAAGACAGGTACCAGTCAAACCTAAATTAAGTTCTCTTCAGCAACCTCACAAAAGGAATTTAAGTACCTCTTAGGTCTATTATCATGATTTAACGTAGTTGGCAACAAAGTACCATGTAGCCACTTCCTCACACCCCACCCCACACTTCCATGGGATGGGGAGGATGATCAGGAAAAAAGGTAAACCCCATGTTTGGGATAAGAACAGTTTAATAGTTGAAATAAAATAAAATGAAATAAAATAATAAAAATAGTAAAATAATAATGAAAAGAGAGACAACAAAGAGAAGGAGAAATAAAACCCAGAAAAGGGAAGTTATGCACAATATAGTTGCTCACCCCCCACTGACTGATGCCCAGACTGTCCCTGAGCAGCGATCAATGGCTCTCAGCAGTTTATATACCGGGCATGATGTTCTGTGGTATGGAATATCCCTTTGGGGAGTTTGGATCAGCTGGCCTGGCCATGCTCCCCCCGTCTTCTTGTGCACCTTCTCGCTGGCAGAGCATGGGAAACTGAAATATCCTTGCCTTACAACAAACACTACTTAACAACAATCAAAACATCAGTGTGTTATGAGTATTATTCTCCTAGTAAATCCAAAACACAGAGCATTGTACCAGCTACCATGAAGAAAATCAACTCTATCCGAGCTGAAACCAGGACACTCACGAATAGTGAGGTGCTGTTTAGAGAAAGAAAAAAGATACATAAGGTTCAACTCTCTGGATGGGCATTTGGCTCATGGCACAGAGTTCAGCTATATGGGATTAAAAATTTTTAGCACAATTTATATCAAGGAGAACAAACCTCTATTTTTCACCATTACTCGCTCATTAAAGCACATGCCAGGAAATAGGATGTCTAGAATCTTATGAGTGCAGCTCCAATCTCACAGAAGTGTCATTTCAGGATCAAGTTGCTCCTTAGCACTGTTCATCTCAAGTCTCATTCTCTTGTTGAAGATAAGCCATGGTACAAGAAGGAATGGGGAAGATATTCCCTGAGCCCAAATAGCATTGGGCAACATGTCAGCAGTAGTATCACAGTTTTGCAGGTAACATATACTAACAGTCTTCAGAACTAATTCTATTCTGATATCACTGTATTTGCAGCTATAGTCTTTTATCTCTTCACTCCTATCCTAGTGACCCAAACCTCCTGAGACTCTTACTACCTCCATTCCAGGCCTATAGCATTCTGCAGCTATGTTGCAGGAGTGTTACGGAGTAGGCAGGAAAAAAGCTCCCTTTTACCTTCACTGCCTCCTGAGTCAGCAGATGACCTTGCAATCTACAGCAAAATATCAAAGGTAAAAAGAGCTTGTATACCTGCATCTTCATTGGAGCGACAGTGGCCTCCAAGGGGGAGTGGTTGAGGGAGACGAGTTGGTTGGTATAGGATATTCGAGCATGTGAGTTTCAGAGTGGATGGCAAAAAAAGAAGTCCCAGGGTTTCCAGGAGCAGATTCTACTGAAATCTTCCCTGTGGAATGAAATCAATCAAAAGTTGCCTTTAAGTATTCACTGAGGCAAGATCAATTGTAGAGTGAGGAAATGCATCACTGAAGAGAGAAAACTTATCTATTCTCCAAAGTCTCCCAGAACTCCATCACACTTTTTGGAAAATATTTAATATCATGAAATGTGCTGATAACATGACTTTTTTTTTCCTTTCCATTGTAACACTATACAATATCCAAACTTTATCATCCATTTCTAATTCTTCATTTTTAGAGTATTTTCTCTATGATAACTGATTACTTTGGATTATGGGAATTCCTTGGCATCTTCTAATAGCTAGCAACAACAAAAGGAATAGTCTTTTAAGTGTAGAAATTGAAAAAATTCTTTTAAAAAACCCAAAACACAACAAAACCCTCAAAACCAGAACAAAACATTTCCATTTTTCCACAATTTTTCCAGGGAAGGGAAAATGGAAGTTCTTAAATTCACCCTCATTCAGAACAGAAACTTTCTTAAAATATCAAAATTTCTTCCAGAAGGGATATTCAGAGTGTCAGTCAGCTCTGCCTAAAAGTACCTTTCCGAATTCATTCAACCTCAGAAGCAAGTCTGTAATTCTTTCCAAAGGTTCCAAAAAGCTGTATTGTATTTTCACTTTAAAATGCACATTAAAGTATTACATGTGCTCCAATGTGCATTCTCAGCAGCAAAAATGCTTTTAACCCTCAACTTTTAAAAGCAGCTGCAGGGATTTGTTCCCCAGAGAAGACAATCTTTAAAAGGCCAACTGAATTTCTAGGTTCCTGTGGGACCATGCCAGGCTTGTTTGGATTGTCTCTGGGGTCTTTCACACAGTTCAGCTGAGGGAAGTGCAATTTGTTCATTATGTTTGCTGATCATTCTTTTTTAACCAACTCAGCAAATACAAATAGCAAAAAAAAGTGGAATAACCAGTCAACATAGGAAACATATAAAGTGCACACACTTCCATTCTATATCTCCAAAAATTGTACTAATTAGAATTTTCCCTGCATGTATAAAGAAATAAGGATTGTACAATTTTTCTTCCCCTCAGAAATTAAACATTTACTATTGCTCAATAAACTGAGTTAGGTTTCTCTGTTCATCTCTCATAGGAAACAGCCAGAAGGAATAGTGAGTTAGCTGAAGCTCTTGGTCACCATTGTCACTAGGGTATCTCAGTCAATACCAAACTTTCAGTTATGTTTTGTGTAACCATGAGAAGAGATTAAAAAAGTCCACAGGAAAGTACTTAAAATTCCTTTTCTTTTTTTCCCCCAAGATTTGGAATGACACATTAACTGTTTAGCACATAATCAAAGTTGGTATGTACACTGCTTTAGTTTTCATCTGTGAAACACAATACAAACTGCTCCAAAGGAGCAGTTCTTATGATTATTTCTTTGGAGTGGGGGAGAGAAGCCTCAACTAAAACTGCAATCCTATTTAAAGATATTGAGCAAACACAATACCAAACAGTCCCTGTTCCAATTATTTTTCACTTGAAGTAAATAAAACAGATAATAGGTGATAATTAAAGTGCTTATATTAGTTACTAAGCACAGTCAGACATTCATTCAGAGGCAGGAATAGAACTTAGATTGTTAGGTCTTGGTCCAGCGCCCAGATGTGGTTTGTGGAACACTCTTTCTTTTTTTTATATATTTTCTTCACTGCTCCAAAAAGGCAGTTATAAGAATCTCATCAGAGAGCATTTTCATACTGAATTGTAACAGCTGAAGTGTGATTAGAGGGTAACGATAAATAAAGTTTAGTTTCACTTTTAAATATGACTGGAAAGAAAGTCAGGAGACACTCTTTAGTTTACCTTGCTTTGCCTCTAATATCATCTGTTAACTAGCATGCCACAGCTTTTACCTTCAGCTCCTGGCACAATCTTTGCAATATCCTAATATGAAAATACCGGTATAAATTTGACTGGATTCCCATTACAAAAGATGGAATAATCTTTTACTTGAAAAAATAAAAAACTTTGCATGGCTTTAAAATATTTTGCCTTCTTACCAAAGGCAGAGGTTTCAAATAAATCTATTTTCATGGAAAATAATAGCTAAAATTTTGAGTAAAGCAATAGCAGTTCATTGGAAAGGTAATAATCGTAATTAGAATCAAAATGGTACTTACCCAATTTCCATTATAACTCGAAAAATATATTCCTTTCCTACTAATAAAAGTAAAAATTTAGATGTCTAAATCATGCCATAGTGATATATTTCACTTCACCTTTGCAAATGTTATTGTAGTCATCCTGGAATGCACTATTTCATAGTCAGTCAATAAAAGATGCATCACAACGTTATGTATCCTTCCCTTTCCCCAAGTTATGTATACAGTATCTCTAACAGATTTGTGAATAAAACAATCTACTCAAACTGCATTATTTAGTTTTGTGGCAGACTCAGTATGTCAGAATAATACTAAATGCACTTTTTTTAGGTTTGTGCCTACTACCTTGGCCAAAAAATGGGACAGAATGCCTAACAGTGTGAAGTAGGTCAACTTCAGATGAGATTTCTATCAAAAATAAAGAGAAATTACTAACTTTTCCTTATGAAAGGTGATATAAATCATTAGGGAGACCACAAAATATCAAGCTTAGTACAGTGTAACTGAAGTAAGGTCCTTAGGATGAGAACAATTTTTTCATCATATATTTACAACTGCATAACCAGAAATTTAAAATCCACAAAAATAAATTATTAAATACTAACTAAATGCAGTAATATATAGCCAGTTAACTATGTTACTGTCACCATATGAAGATAAGCACTGCTATTTCTTAGAGCTGAGTTGAAGCCACTTTTTTTTTTTAAATTCTTTTGATGGAAAAGATGAGGCTAATGAAGTAACAGTAAAAAGAAGTTGTGGTGTTAGCAAGGCTAATAAATAGGGGTAGGAAACACAGGTCATCAAGAAATTTTGCAAAATCAAGTTTTAGTTAACTTTGCTAGAAAATATTGAAGTATTCTGCAAGGTAAAAAAACATGTAGACAGAAGAGCAAAACAGTCTAATTTGATAATTTTGAAAACACCGAGTTTATTGTATACAGCTAGGAGAATTATAGACTTGTACAGTGGAAACATTTTTTGTTTTTTTCTTGAGAAGATAATAGCATATGAAATTATTGGTAGAAACCTGGACTGAAATCTGAGGTCCCTAAAAGTAGAGAAAATCAGATACCACAGAACTTGTTCTAAATATAGGTACAGGCAGAAAAGTGTAGTAATGAAAAGGGATAGCTAGGGGATTATTACAACTTGATTATGGTTGTAGACAAAGAGAAATGGAGTCATCAATTAAGCACATCCACAAATGGAAAGGTACGAAATCTGTCATATTATTTTAGGAAGCCACCAACCCTTGACTGAAATAGCGGAATGTTACACTACCTCCTTTGTGTGAAGACCAGAAACTGTGATAAGGCGGTATGATGGTTTTTACTGCTAGTGCCGCGACATTTGAGAACAAATAACAAACAAGGAGGGTTTTGAAGCAATTTGAATTTTTTTACAGCCCAATATGGTTTTAATATGTCACTAAAGTATACATGAAGGATTGCTTACAGTCACTTTGAAAGCTCAGAGGAAACTAGAAGCAGAGGAAAATAGAAGAAGCCCTAAAATTTGGAAGAAAACATGAGGACACTCTAAGTAGGGTTAGATCATCTAGTGGCAAAGGAGGCCTTCATAAATTTCATTAATAAAACCACAGCCAAGTCAACTGTTGATATGATTTCACAAACCCCAAATTTAAAATAGTTCTTCTATTTCAAAAGAAATTATGTTGCACAATTTATGGAATATGGAAAATGACTCTGACAGACAACAAGTTGAACATGAGCCAGCCATATGGCCATAGAGCAAAGCAGGCTGATAGCTTCTTGCACTGCATTGGGAGGAGTGTTGCCAACAGGATGTGATTCTTCCCATCTCTTCAGCACTGGTGAGGACATACCTGGAGTGCTGTGTCTAGTGCTGGGCTCCCCAGCATGAGGGAGATACTGGAGAGAGTCCAGTGAGAGTCTACTAAGATGATTAAGACTGTCTGTCTTATGAGGAAAAGCTGAAAGAACTCCAACTGTTTAGCCTGGAGAAGAGAAGGCTCAGGGTATCTAATCAGTATCTACCAGTACCAGACAGGAGAAAGTAAAGAAAGAGCCAGGCTCTGCTCCTTGGTACCCAAAGAATGGTCAAGAGCAAATGTCCACAAAGTGAAATACAGGAAATTCTATTTCAGCATAAGAAAAAATATTTTTACTCTGAAGATGATTGATCATCAGAACAGGTTGCCCAGAAAGGCTGTACAGTCCCCATCCCTGAAGATACTAAAAAACTGTCTGGACACAGCCTTGGTCAACCAGCTTTAGTTGTTTATGCTTGCAGTAGGTGGGTTGCACAAGAAAATCCCTAGAGGTCCCTCCTAACCTCAGCATTTTTCTGATTCTGTATTTATGCAGCCATTACACTCTGAAGGGTAAGAAGCATAGAAAGACAGTTTTTCAGCTCCAGTGCTTCCAATGATGTTAAGTAAATTTACATTTGATGAGGATCTGGCTAAGAGAGCTTTAGAGCATTAGATGCAACAAATGGAAATTTGCATTAGGAAATGTGCTGACATTTAAAGCATGCTTCTCACAGCAAGCATTCAGGCTTAAGGAAAGAAAACTGAACTAGCAATTACCATTAATGGGAATGGTGGGAAAACATAAAGGAGTGTTGGAGAAAGTGTATGCATGTGGAAAGATGTGAAGTAGAGATATCCTACACTCCTTAATTTAGCAGAAATACCAAAGGCTGTAAAATAGATGACATAGTACATCCAGAGAAACAGTCAGAATGCTGAAAGCAAGGAGACAAAAGACAAAATAATAAGACTAATGATAAGAAAGAGAGGAGGGCTGAGAGCCATTTCATCTAACAAGCCATTGTTGGGTTTAATCTCTATTTCTAATTTGCCTTTCCTTTAACATCTGTGGAAATAGCCAAATGCATTACTTCTCCCGTTATGGATCCTGATATATCGCAAGACTGCAGAAGAAATTCAGGGAATAATACTAACTCAATTCGCCATTGCCTGTGTACTTCAAACATGAGAATTACTTTATAAATTCTTCTAAAATCCTTCTCTTGAGATTCATTTCTATTTCATTGTTAATTACATTAAATTTTATTTCTAACTCAGAAACATATATAAAATAAAGCAGTTCAGAAAGTATCAGAACATAAATTCGTTTCGATCCTTTCCCTTTTATTTCTTTTGTGAGAATTTCAAGAGAAAATAAAAATTTGACAAGGCAAGAGGTGATATCACTTGAGACAGCAGTTTCCTTCTCTCCAGTCACTGAACTGTAAACAAAACACCATCCTAATAATTTGGTTTTTTCTGTTCTTGATTCTATCTGCAGACAGGAAGAATCTTTACTCATGGTGAGACTGCTAGAATTAATTCAAATTAAGTTTCCTTCTTGCTTAAAATAAGTGAGGTCTATTTACTAAAGCATTACCAACAAAAAAAAAAAAAAAGGAAATGTATCTTAATTTGACTGACTGCAAAACCCTGTTGATGACAGCAATGATGCCTGAGAGATACTAGTTGATATTTCTCACAGCATAAGTATCTCACTGATTTTTTCATAAATCTTCCTCTTTTTTTACTTATTAAAAGAATAAGGTGGTTGGAGTCTCTGCCATCTTCACAGTACAGCTACAGGGAAAAAAAGCTTAAAGGAAATAGAAGTTTACAAAACTATAGTCCTTATCCATAGCTTTAGAAAAATCTCATTTTTCATTAGAGTAACAGCTAAAATTTGACCTCTGAAGTTCTTTTCAATTTAAAGGGAAAAAATTTGCTTTCTTTCATGGACTTTTCCTTTATAAAGAAAGCTGACAAAATATTTGTTACTAATTATTATTTATTCGTATCACAGTAAAAGGCCCTCACACAAATCAGAGGTCTCATTGTACTTCATGATGGTAAAAGCATTCAAGGACAGTCTCTACTTCAAAGACTTTATAGACAAGGCAGGCACATTCTTCCCTCTGAAGATTAGAGATGAGGTATTGTAGCACAGAACAATTGCATTTCTTTACGTTGCAAAAAAAGTCTTTGACAGAGACAAGAATTAAACTTAGATATCCTATTGATACTCTCAATTGTTTGATTGTCCCTTCATTTTCAAGTACAAAATACTCCCTAGACAGTGGGCCTAACCATGGAAGAAACTTTCTGGAGATACAAGTAAATTTTTGTACCTGTTTATGATCAAAATAAAAAATCTCTTCCTAAGCTGGAGAGAGATAAAATGCATTTTGGAAATGTGTTAATACGTGTAAAAAAACTTGTTTTTTCCTAATAATTCACACCATGTATGTTTGGATTTATGCTTCATCAGGATTTTATTTCTTCTGTGAAGCTGTTTCACAAAAACTTTTTTATTTCCTAATAGGCTGAATATCATTGCAAAATACTGATACAGGCTTTCTTTTCCTGTATATAATATATCTTCAGTATGCATGACATACTCAACAAATAAATTACAAAAGACTTTCCAAATTGTCTATTGATCCTAGTGCAGTACACAGTAGTGATGCAAAATTGATGAAAACTTGAGTGAAACTAAAAGAAAGAAGATCCAGAATTTGAATCTTTGTAAAACTCAGAAGGTAAAATGAATGACAGGACATTTTCTCCAACATATCCCCAAACTGGTTGAATGTGAATATCTGAGCTATCATTAATAATAATTTGAAATCCTTTTTTACCACCCCTACTGCAGTAGCAGGACCTGGGAAACAAATCATGTAGGTAGAGGTAATCAGTTATTACAGTTATCCAAAATCAAATGCAGGATGGTGTGCCCCTAATACCAGTTGATCAGGGCCATGTCCAGACAACTACTGAGTATCTTCAAGGAGGGTGACTCCACTATGTCCCTGGATAACCTGTTCAAGAGTTCTGACATCTTCAGATTAAATTTTTTTCTTTCGTGTTTAAGCAGGATTTTGTGTGTTTTCATTTGTGACCATTGCCTCTTCTAACTTTGTGAGACAGCACTGAAAAGAGCCTGGCTCTGTCTTGTTTACACCCTCCCTTCAGACATTCATATAAGTTGACAAGATTCACCTTGAGTATTTTCTCCAGGCTAAATGGTTCTAACAGTCCCCGCTCTCTCAGCTTTTCCTCAGACGAGAGGTGCTCCAGCCCCTTAACTATCTTAGTAGTCCTTCAATGGACTCTCTCCAGTGTTCTCTCTGTCTCTTTTACTGGTGAACTCAGAACTAGACACAGTACTCCAGGTGTGGCGTCACGGGTGCTGTAAAAAGAGGCAGGATCACCTCACTCGACCTGCTGGCAATACTTTGCCTAATTCAGCCCAGGACGCGATTAGCCTTCTTTGCTGCCAGGGCACACTGCTGACTCATGTTCAACTTGCTGTCCACCAGGACCACAAGGTCCTTTCCTGCAAAGATGCTTTCCAGCCCCCATTTCTCCAGCCTGTCAAGGTCACTCTGGATGGCAGCACAACCCTCTAGTGTATCAGTCACTTCTCCAGTTTTGTATCATCACCAAACTTGCTCTACGCCGTCATCCAGATCATTAGTAAAGATGTTGAAAAATATTAGAGCCAGTATTGACACCCAGGGAACACAACTAGTTACTGGCCTCTAGCCGGACTTCATACCCTGATTACCACCCCCTAGACCTGATCATTCACTCAAGTGCTCAATCCACCTCCATCACTGTCTGCTCTTCTAGACCCTAATTCATCAACTTCTCTACAAGGATATTATGGGAGACAATGTCAGAAGGCTTGCTGAAGTTAAGGTAGACGACATTCACTGCTCTCCCCACATCTACCAAGCCAGTCATTTCATCATAGTTCCCTGTGTCATCCTTCTTGCTCTTCTTGAAGGTAGGAGTGATATTTGCTCTTCTACAGTCCTCAGGTCCGATTTACAATTACTGTGATTATTCAAAGATTATAGACACTGGCATCACAATGACATAAGCCAGCTCCCTCAGCACTCATGGCTGCATCCCATCAGGGCTTATGGACTTAATTGAGTCCAGTGTGCTAAAGTAATCCCTGAGTTTATCCTCTTCCACTATGAGCACATCATCCCTGCTCCAGACTTTTCCGCTGGTCTCTGGGCCCTTAGACTTCTGAATTCTGGTCCTGCTTGTAAATACTGAGGAGAAGGCAGCATTCAGTACCTCAGCTTTCCTGGGTTCTGTGCCACCAGAAACCCTGTCCCATCAAGCAGCAGACACACCGTTACCCTAGCCTTCCTTTTGCTGCTTATATTACTTTAAAAAATGTGTGTCTTTGTGTTTTATTTCTCTTTAGGTGTTTCTCCTGATTCATTTTTTCTCATATGGGATGTTTAGTCTGACATTTAACCTACAATTTTTTTCCCAGTATGACCACAGTAGCTTATAGGGAAAAAAACAATATGCTACCTTTTCAGGAGTCATTTACAGAATTTTGTATTTTTAAAAAGTTCTAATTCTACACTGATATTAGAAAGATTTCTCAAAATAAATCTCAAGGCTGCTTGTTTTCAATCTGATTCATTCTGTGGGCCCAGAGATGAAGTCAATTTGTTGAAACAAAGATGCCATGTTAAATGATATTTCTTCAGCTCTTTTGGCATGGCTGACTTCACGCAAAACTTTGTCTCTTTCATTAAATGTATCCATATAAAGTGAAGACATTTTGAAAACAGACTGTAATTAGGCAGCAAATAATCATAGACACAGTAGATTTTTTGACCTAAAAATGGTTTCTTTTTACACTATTATATCAAAAAAGTGCCTCCATTCTTCCTATTCAGTTATACTTTTTAGCGTCTAAAATGTGAATTTCAATTCATTTATTTTGAAGTCTGTTGGAAGAAATTTAAAGAGACAAATGTTTATATAAATATATATGGTTTAAATGTAATGTTTTAAAATTTAATGAGTTGTTAGATAAGACCCAAAAAACCCCAAACTTTAAATTAATGTGAGAAGAGGCTAGAATGAAATCAAGAAGAGACAGAAGTTTCACATGGAGATAATTTGGAAGAAAAAATGGAAACATTACAGAGATGACTAAGTTACTGATGCTAAAATAGGTGTGACTTCAGAAGACAGCTGGAGTCATCCTTCCAAATTTGAATTTTTCCCTAAAAATTAATAGAAATATATTCTCCAGGCAAAACCCCCCCAGAAATACAAGGAATTTTCATTAAGATTATTTTCTCCTCACTGATCAAATATATAGCAAAAGTATATTGTAGTTAAACCATCTACTTCAAATTATTTTCTTCTAATATGTAAACATTGGAGAGTAGATCAACCAGAAAGTGTACCTATTCAAGTTTAGACTTAAATTTTGCCTGGGTTTTTTTGTTGTTGGTTTTTTGTTTGTTTTGTTAATTTTTTTATAAAAATCTCCCAATATTTATATAGGTAAAGTTACCTCAAACTATTCTTCATTGACTGTGGAGAATGAGGTGGTACAGGTTTCCTTGATGCCTTTTCCCTGGACTCTCCATATTAACCTTGGCGACACACTGGTATAGTCATCCTATGGAAGATCACTAAACAGTAACGTAGCCCCATATTTTCTCTCCAAAAGCAGAAGGTACTGTTTAAGGAGCATACACAAGCCCTTCCGCAATCTGCCATCTATTCTCCTCACCTTCTCCCAACATTCACAGCAGGAATTGCAGGGAGTACGTCCCTGATTTCACTACCCAATTATCAACATGTTGCCCAGGAACTTGATTAATCAATTTTTGAACCTGCTTGTTATTATTTATCTCCACAACCATCTGTGGCAACACATGCCATAAACTCACTAACCACTGCATAAGGAGTACTTTTTATCTCTCTTAAACTCTCATACTGCTAGTTTCAGTGAATATCTTTTTATACTAATACATTGAGATGATGATTTCAGAAAACTACCAGTGATTCCAAGACATTCTTCCTGAATTGTACCTTCCATTTCCAGGTTCACTATTCTGTAAGCATGATTTAGGTTCCCTTACCTCCCATTTACTCACATAATATATCATTTTGCATTTCTTTGCTCAATACTTCAGTTTTGTGATGTCCTCCAGGGTTGCTTATCATCAGTGCAATGTTTAACTGCCTGAGAGACCTAAGTAACATCTGCAAACCTGAATATTTGATTACATATTCAGTCTCAAGGTCATCTGTGAAAATATTGAATAAAAATGAATCCATCACTAATCTATGGGGATCCATACTCTTCTTCCCCCTGAAAAGGGATCTAAGAGTAAGTTGTAGCCCACACTTTATATTCCTTTCCTATAAAGCCACTAAAGTAGTTGTTTTGTTTTGTTTTTTGTTTTTTTTTTTACTTTCCAAATCTATACATATTATGTCTTCTCTCTCTCCTTTACTCACTTGCTTACTCATTCTTTCACAGAATTCCATTTTACCTGGCTTCTAACACAATGAGATTACACCTGTGCTTCATCATGCTGTTCTTTTTTGTATCATTATTTTGCAAGGAATGGAAGTCAGACTCATCCTGTAGTTGCCAGCATTTCCTTTTAAGTCCTTTTTTTTATATAAAAGTTATTCTGGCAACCTGGTAGTCTTCTGACAATGTGATTCTTTGTAGTAGACAGTAGATAGTTTACACAAGTTCATCAGAAACTCAGCAATTTCCCACCAGAGTTCTCAGGTCTTCAAACTCATGACTGGATGCAGTGTGGTCCTAGTGACTTACCTGAATTTGTTTGACATCATGTCATCGTTGGATAAAACATACAGTCAGGGAAAACTGTATGGATTACATCTCAACTTGCTTTTCTACTTTTGTGTCTAGGTCCTTTGATTCAGGAATTCATCATAGAGACATAGGTTTAGTATTTGTAATGGAAAGCATTTTTGTTCACAAACATCTGCATTGAGGTTCACAGAGTCTAAAACAAGTTGTTGAGTCAAAAGAGACAAGAAGCATTAAGATTTTTTCTAATTTTTTTTTTTCAGGACAGGAGGAAATGAACCTGGATTCACATCGTCATATTAAAATAACCAAATCTCTAAGTGAAAAAAGAGGTTTATCCTCTAGCTATGCTTTAAAAGGAAGCAGCAGCTATCACTGAATGCTGTCACCTGAAAGTCTGAGGAAGCTTAGCAGATCATACCCCTCAAAGAAGGAAGGCAGTAGGTGCCTGGTTTCTGGATCCTTGAGTTAGGGCTGAATTACTGAACTACCAGGGATTGAGATACTTCTGACAACTGCAGTAACAGCGATTTAAGCATCTGGACAACTTTAAGGTCAAGAACTGAAGTGCTTACAGATTACAGACCTGTCAAATATAAGAAAGAGCTCTGTGGGAGCTCTGGACCTCACAGGTTCAGACTAAGACTTCAAAATATGCTGCTCTACCACTTCAAGTACTTAAATTCTTTCTGAGATCTTGTCTTTAGCAATTGTCAAAATTTGCTTTGAGTTTGCCCAGCAATTACACCTTTTTGAAGTAATCAAATATTGTGAAAAAATATAAATCCCAGAATCATTTATGCATTATTATCCTGTAAAAAGGTCTAAAACTCAATGAGAATTATATTTGATGTTTTTTTATTGCTTAACTGTCCTTGCAATACAATACTTAGTGCAAATGTATTGTATTGAGCTCTACAGAATGTAATATCAGTGCTCTGATAAACTATGTATTACTGTATCATATATTGTCTCTGTCAAAGACATTCATACAGCTTAAAATCTGACTTTTTTCAATGTTAGCCTCTGCCTAAAGCCACTAGCAACAAATATATTCTAGCCAAATGATAAATACCTGTGCACTTGTAGCAGAGTGTCTTGATTTCATTGTTAGCAAACCTGAAAACAAGTAAAATTCAAAAATGTTTCTCACAGTTCATGTAATCTGAATATTTTGTGTTCCATTTCTTACAAATCTCAGGTAAAAGTTTCTGTCTATATGCTTCTCCTCTTCCTGTCTTTCAATTATTCCACAATATTTTGACATCTTCAAATCTGTTGTCCATTCTTTAAAATGTCCCTTGCTAAGAAATCTCCTGGGAGTTTGGGAGTTTTTTTCTACTATATTCAAAGAAATTTGTGTGTCAGTTCTTCTCATTTATTTTGAATGGTTTGGAAAATTTTCAATGGAATGATAGGGACTCTTCTATGCTGGTTTTGGGTTTTTTTTTAATTAAGTAGAAAGTTTCCAAATGCTATAATATACATGTATGACCTATCTACATATGTTATATTATACATGCATATACACTGATTGTATTGGGAAAGTATTTTCTCATATTTTCCCTTTCACATTTTTTATTTGGTTTTTGTTCCCCTGTAGGTTGTCTGATTTTAAAATCAGAAATATCCAGTAACATAAATAGCTCAGAACTACTTTTGCCTTTTTATCCCAATAATAACCCAACCTAATTAACCCATTTTTACCTGATTAACTTGGGTAGTACTGCAGAATGAATTCATAAATGATAACACTGTAATTTAAACACATAATAATAGTAATTATTTTATTGCAAAATTACTCATTAGCTCCTGGTATTATAGCAAGACTTCTGACATTTGTTAAAGATGTTACTCACCCACCTCTTAAGAATAAATCAAATAATCAGCAATAGTTTGTTCATTAATTCAAAGTATTATAAAAACTTTAAACTCTTATGCCCATAAGATAAACCCACCAAGTATTTGGTGACACTTTGCTCATGAATTCAAAATAGAATAGCAACCTGTCACTGCTTAACTTTATCAATACAGAACATTTGCCTTCAAAAGCACTCTAACTTTAAATTGAGCATCTATTGCTTTAAGTCCTTGTCTATTAAGACACAAAGTGATAAATTCTGTTTTTTTCTCATTTTTTAGAAGACAAACCTTGATTGAGTTACTAGCAGACACTGATAGCCTTTGAGTCCTAGGAACCATGACAATCATCTGGTCTAGCCTCTGATATTCACACACCATAGAAATTTCTCCATTATAATACGTATAAGCCCATATCCCCTTTTTTAACTAGAACATCTCTTTTTGTAAAACACTGGATTTATTTAAAGTTTTCAGGCAGTGAAAATCCATAACTTCCCTAGATAAGATTCTATAAAGATTAATTACTTTTACTTTTAGAAATATGTAGTTGCTTTTTCAACCTTGAATTTATCTCACTTTACCTTGAAATAAGATCCCTGGATCTCATTATACCTTTGCAGTCAAATTAAAGAGCTTCTTTCTTCAGTATGCATCTTCCTTGTGAAAGTGCTTATAAATAGAGTTGACTAGGTTAACATGTATCCAGTAATATAACTTCAAAATATGTACTTTACCCTACATTTTAATATCCAGGAATAATTTTATGGTGATCATTTAAAATGTTGCTAGATCAGCATGACCTTCACATAATATTCAAATGCAGCACTTCTGTATTCTTAATGGAAAAAAATAACTTAATATTCACTTTTGGGCTTTGTTTGACACTGAATCCTGATGCACTTGATCCTAAAATATTGACAGAGTTGTTATCTACTTTCTTGTGGTATATGTTTTTCATTCAATATATACTGATTGCCATATGAAAGGCCTGCATGAGAACACTGATGACAAGACATTGGCCCTAATTGTTATCACACAGAGTTGAGAAATGGAGAATTGGATTGACTTTCTATCTCAGTGAGACAGGAACAAATTCATCAAAGATTGTCTGTTATCTCCATAACTGTCAAAGGAGCTACAGATTAGGTCAGGAAAGATCAAAGACAGAGTGCTTTGTTTTCAGTACCTTCACATCCGTGTTCATACACTGGGAGAAAAACAGCTTTTTGCACTGCTTTTAATGAAAAAAAATAACACTTAAAAAGTAATATTCTAAACCAAGTATTGTTTTTAAGACAAATACAATGTTTCTGCATATTTCATTCTATATCTCTGTTGGTATTTATCAACCTAGCTTAAACTAGTAAGTAATTCACACAGCACAACAGAGGAAGATCAGTAGATCAAAACAGATGGTGATGCAACGCAGCATCAACACCATGCACAGCCTGCAATTTCTCTTCAGATTTGCTTTAACCTGGTCTGCAGACCAAACACCATCACCATATATATGTTATGAAGGATCAGGCATTGGTTTGAACTTGTACAGTGATAAAGTGCACAGGTAGAGCAGAGCTCCCAGTTTAATTTCCTCCAGTGAACATCTGGTTTGTGTGTAACAAAACTTCCATTTGAACAAAAACGTGTGTAACAAGTGCAACTGACTGCAAGATTAACTTCAAAACTGGGCTACTTCTTCAAGTCAAAATGTTGGGGGTACATTGATGCAATAACAGCTGTTTAGATAAGTGGTAAAGGATTAAGTGCCTCTAAAACAGGGGAGTATGTGAATTAGAGAAACAGTCAAAAGAGGGAACTATTTCCATGTTTATTATCCCACTTACTAAAATATGACACAAATCCATGAGTGACATTTATATAAAGAAAAATGTCTGATAATAAATGTGATGCTTATTCTAGTCCTTAAAACTATCTGCTCAGTCACCGAAAGACCAGAGAAAGAGAAAATTCCATAACTTCACAATATACATCTGAATTTCTATTTCTTACCCTTTCACTTCTCAAACCATCACATCCAGGAAGAATCTGGATGTATATACATGAATATATATGAATTTCTCAGCAGCTGTCATTTAAGAAGCAAGCTCCGAAATTCAGGAGACTTAGACTTTTCTCTTAAAGTTGTATGAGACATCTTGATTAAACCAGCAGGGTAGTGTATTCTACACTCAGCAAAGCACCTAAATACTCTAACAACCCTGGGTGCAGCATATCATGAAGCCTTAAAAAAGATGATTTGGGAATGTTTAAGCCATTGCCATTTTGTTAGCTACTTACGGTAAAAATATAAAAGTATCATGAATAGCTATTACACCTTGAAAATTCAGAAGTATACTACTATTTAAAAACATATAAAATGGCCTAAAAGTTTGGTGAATGGATTGTGATCATACTCACCAGAAGATCCAGAACTCACATAAAACAATCTATAGTTAGTTCTTGTGAATCATCATTTTCTTTGCCCCATACAAAATAGTTCTTTGAAGCCAAAAGACCCAGTCTTAGAAACACTGGGTAATTCTGCTTCCTTTTACTCCTTTTATGATATGTTACATGCTTTTATTGCCACACTTCAGAAAAATATCAACAAGTTTAAAGGTCTAAACAGTATTCATTTCTGTTTGTTCTTTCTTATAAAACCTCTAACCAGATTTATACCAAAAGCTATTTGAAAACTTTTCCAAAGGGACTGCATAAAAAATGCAACCTATACAGAATTTTCATCCATTTAGCCGATAATTTTATAATCTTGATTTTTTTTTTAAATTATGTAGATAACAATGTTTATCTACTTGTAGGTTCTGAGGGGTTCCGAGTCTAAGACTGAGCAGATACACAGTGTAAAATGTTTTTTTCTTCTCAAATATCTCCTTCAGTTTACCACAGATGATATCAAGCAAGGACTGTGACTATAGGGATCTGTTATTTTAAGTAAAGCATTCATACCTTTGAGCTGCAAACTGACTTTCAGCTTCCTACACAAAGAAATAGAGCTACTGAAATTATTATATAGAAAGGAATGGAACTGACATTTTCCTGAACAGGGAATATGCACTACATGGTATAGTGTCAGACCAGATTATATCCCATGAACACTACCTGTGAATTACAGTGGTATCCATTAACACTGCTGTGGTCACAGGTCTGTCAGCTGCACCAAGAGAGCTGTTGTTGCTAAGCGGTGTGGGGAGGTGGGAGTGTTACAGCCCAACCATTGACATGCATTGACTGGAAAATTTTGTATACAGAGTCTCCTCTGGATTTTTCATTTGTATCTTTGCTGTTCTGCTATTTGAAATAAGCTGTTGTCACATTCAAAACCAATGTGAGAAAGATGCAAGTTCACTTCCACACATATCTGTCAGGTAACGTGAAAAAAAGGCTCCCCTGCCCACACACGGATGTGGGAGGCACAGGGTCACGCAGGGGAACCTCAGTAACTCCATGACCCACACCAGCTCCCTACCTCATCCTGAGGTGTCCCAGGGGAGCTTCACCCCAGTGAGCTGGGTGTTGACACCCTTCAGACTGAGGGAGGTGCACAATTTGTGATGGAATGAATAGGAGGAATTTCTTGACATTGCATAAGACTTATTATAAGAAGTTTAATGGAGAAGCCGAAAGAGGAGGGAAGGAAGAATCAAAGTGTTTGATGGAACAGGCATGGGAAAATAGATTAATAAGGTGATAAAAGGAGATGGTCACGTGTAAATAGTCATATTTATATATCCATATTCCACCTGGTCCTTATGCCTGCCTGGCCATGCCCTGTGCAAATCACCACAGTCTGTCCTCTTCTTATTAAATCCCATTTCTAACTCTTTACCTTAGTGAGGGACTTGTGTGTGCTTGCCAGGGGAGGATCTGAGTGCCAGTAACTGAAGTCAGATCATGGATTAGAGGGACTGCATCTGTGGTGCCAGTAATTGCAGACACCAGGCTGTGTGCACACTACAACTGAATGTGTCACCATGTAATCATCAACAAATATCTGAACTAGTCAGGGACTAGGATACATGGGTTGGCAGCCAGGTACAGAAATGGACACAAGTTTTGGGTGGATCTGAGTGTTCACCTCCATGAGGGAGAGAGCTACTGGAGGGACCCAAAGGTCAAGGCTGACTGCTCGAGACCACGGGGTCCAGAGATCAAACAGGAGAGAGAGTGTGTGTGCGCAACAATGTGAGATCAGGTACACAAGCCAGTCACTGCGGAGACTGAGTGTGTAAGGTTGGTTACTGAATGGATCCACAATGCAGGTGTCTGTGTGTCTCTCTGCCTGTGTGTGCAAAAGGGGACCTGGCAATCTGTACCAGCCTTGGAGGTTGCATGCCCAGGGGCCAGAGAGCCTGTGATCTGGTGGAAGCTACTGCACAGACCGAGTGTCTGAGTGTGGCTGCTGGAGGGAACCACTGTGTGTATGTGTATATATATATTCCCATTAATTGATCTTCATCCTGCTCAGCCACAGGGGGTAACAGGGTAAGGCCATACGTGCTAGGTTCTTTTGGGTGAGTGCTGAATGTTTCTCTTTGTTTTGATCTGTGTAGCTGGACACGTCTAAATATAAATATATGATTTGTGAATACATGTGCCCACTAGGTTGAACATCAGGAAAAGAAGCTGCAGAAGTCTCACTTCTATCAGGCTACCAGATGCAGCAACACTAAGTGCACCTGGCTTCAGTAGGTGGACAGGAAACATGGTCAACAAAAATGCCTTCTGCCTACAAACTCCTTTTATAAATAATATAAAAATAAGTATAAAAGAGATAAATATTTTTATTCACAAATAATAATAAATATTATTATTACATAATATTCCATTCTGTGACATTTTCAATGTACCACATGGAAAGTGCATATATATCCAAGGCAATAATACTGGCTTGCAAATGAGAAGTCTACTCATAGACTTATCCCTATTTAATTTCTGCACCAGCGATATTGTCAACTGGTATAGTCAACTGAATCAATTTCATCCGTATTTGAAATACAACAAAGATAGATACATAGATGTATAGCACAGAAAAGCTCAAAGGCTTTGAAAGTAGAAAGGGCTAAATCGTATTACTTCCATAAAGTTCTCTAGAAGGCAGTGTTTGGCTTACAGTCAGCATTAATATTCGAGCCTGATGAAATCAATATACCGGCTGCCTTAAGATGTACATGCATGGAAAACGGCAATAAAGTCCTGCTCCATCCTGGAGATTACTGCCATCACAGCAGAACTATTGGAAGCAATCATGTAAGCACTAAGTAACTTCATGCAAAGTATAACAGATAGCTCTAGATAGCTGGAGCTAGAAACCTAGGAGGGGGAAAGGAATTCAAACTCACTTCTTGTTAACGAAAAAGTAAAGCAAATATTTTTTAGACTCTATTCAAATGTCCTTAATGCATATCTGACTGTACTTAACATTACTTTAACAACTGCATAAGAAAAGAGTTAACCTTCAACTGTTTTCTGAACTGAGCACACAGAGGTGGAAAACTCTACAAAAACTTGAATTCTTTGTAAGCTTCAGTGGAACTAGCAAGAAAGCAGACAGCACCTCATAGGTTGAAACTGTGTTGTGTAACATCTGTATGATATTACATTGCATATGTTAAACCTTCTTGGACATTTCATACTCTGCAGTGGATTTTACTCCCACAGGTAGTTCTATTACAATTATTAGATTTTTTCACATGAATGCAAGTTCAGTGGATGCGGAAAATTAGTTTCTGCCTCAAGTTTTCTTGATACCATAAGCATAAATCACACTATGCTAGCTGAATGTAGATTTCTGTCATTTAACAGGACAAAGGTTTTATAAAAAAAGTATTTATTTACTTTTATAGTTCTTTTTCTGTCAGCAGAAACTTTAATCACTAGCTACAGATTCATTTTCCCTTCTTCTTGATACAATAACTGTTTAACATTCCTCTAGTTTTAAAGCTTAGAATAGAAATCACCACAAAAGTCGTTCAGCCCAAACTCCTGCCTTCCAACTACGGTCACTCAATGGAGTCCAAGTCAAATCCCTTCTCTGTAGCCAAAAGTGATTCAGTTCACCACCTGTTGGCTCCAGTCAGCAGATACCTTCTGCAGTCCTTGTGTTAAAGCTGTGTCATGATGCAGCAGAGATTTCTGCAAACACAGAGAAGAAAACCCTCAGACCACAATACAGGGGACCTAGGCTCCAAGTTTTGCATCAAATCCTGTTTCTCCACTGTATCTAGTGCACAAACCACTCAGAGGTGGAGTCTGTTCCCCACCTGATATCACCATAGCTTTATGCCTGCTAGCTTATCCCTTTGTGAGGACGGAGCAGACAGTGTGGGCTCCTCCATTTGAGGAAGCTCTGGGTGTACACTGCCCTCCGCCCTCACCAGCTGGTCTGTTCATAGCACAGACCACAGTCTGCTGCTTTGCACCATGAATTAGAGGAAAAATGCCAATACTTTCTTGGCACCCAGAAGATAATGTGCCTAAGTCCAGTTTGAAGCTGTGAATTCCAACTTCACAGAGACAGTTAAATCCAGGAGAAAGTGAGATTTCAGGATATGTTGTTCCTACTCCTAAAGCCATTTGTAGAACTTGCTCTTAATCCTCACTGAATTCACATTCTATTACAATTCAGCATCAGAAAAACCCTGAGAAAGCTTTTTGTTCACTAATTGAGATCTATTTTAGCTCTAGTAGTTGTAAAAATACATCTATGGAGCTGAGGGCTCCTCTTATCTAGTTAAAGGTTACATTTAATATTCTGGTCAGTTGTCTTTTGCATATGGATTTGCTAGATAACAGAGATGCCAAATTAGAGTAATCTAAAAATTAAGAATAGTCATCCACTTTATAACATTTTAACCATTTCACTTTTACGAACGAAGGTCTTTTCACAAAGGATTACATTCTTTCCTATTAAAGCAACCGATAAAGAATTCTGCACTGCACATAAGGTATGCCAAGCACTACTTATTCTTCCTACAATCCGAAATACTGCTACAACTTACAAAATCATTTATAGCAGATTGTTATGGGTAAAATGGGACATCGCTTTGGTCTTTCAGGCTTTGCATGCCCTCAGGTTAGTGATTTACTATACATCCACTTTTCAGAAGCACTCTCTAAATTTGATATGGCTTAGTCCACAGATGTTCAGTTTCAAACAAATCAGTTCATGTTTTTGGAAATAATTACCTGTCTTTCTATTTGCTATTGTTATTTCACACAAAGGATTAACTTTCATTCCAGAAAGGAAGACAAGTTAAGCACTACCATATCAAAGAAAAGGAAAAGAAAAAAAAAGGCATCTGGAACTACCAATTAACATGTCTGTAGACACAAAGGATTTCAATATTAACATTTTTTTCAGACTGAAGTTTCCTAAGATTAAGTAACACTAAACAGTAAATAGCATAGTATGTGAATTAGGACAACATGGAGAAAAGCTAAATACAAAAGGTGGTCTTTCCTTCCCAGAACGCTGTGTTTGTGAAATTGTATTATTTATAAGGTTTGAGGATTCCTATCTAGTTTGCCTGTACTTAATCCCCAAATCATGAGCAGTAATAGTTGGGGTTAAAACTCAATTTCCTAGCTAATTATTTTGCCAAAATAATGTAGATTAAAAATTAGCCTATTTTGTCAAAATCAGTATTGCTCACCTTTAGATCCGTCTTGGTGTGTAGAACTCTCTTATTTTGAATTGATTTTGTGAATCAGGCTTACTATCCTGAGTCTGGTAGGACAACTTTGGGTTGGGTTTCATTCATTTTTAAGTCAACTGTTGTGACCAGCTATTTGCAATAAAATTGACTACTCATCAAATCCAGTTGTTTCATGTGAAGTTGGTATTTTAAACTAAAGTGATAAGCAGTGAAATTTTCATAATGTCAATATGAATGCTATTGCTAATCTCTTGACATAAGTGGTTAACCAGAATTTGGGGATTTTTGGGTTGTTTCTACTAAGACAATGAAAGTCTATTTTTGGTTTAATCTTATTTATGCAAAGTCACTTCTACTGAAAAGTGCTGGAAACAAGAGGCTAATCATTCTTCCAAAATTATGGATTTGACAACACAGTAAGTTAATTGTGTATGAAGCGCATACATTATTTTGCTGGATTTATAGATCAAGATAAAGGTTTCACTGAAAACAGGGACCCTTCAGGGGTGCAGCTGCAAGAGAGCATTTCCTGTAATTTTTGGAGCTGTGAGAATAACAGAGCTGGCCACTTTGAACATGCAGCCTAAAGGACTTGGTATCCATTTACACCCAGATCAATGAGCATCTAGGGGATTTTGATTTCTAACTTAGAGCCTAGAAAAGGGTATCTGACACCAAAAAGCAGTTATCACAACATCATATTCTGTGTGAACCTCATTGTCATGGTTTCAGCATGCTCTGTACACACCTTGGCTGGGACTCCTCATTGGCCTGTCACCTGAATATCATTTGGAGTTAGTGCCTACCAAGTGTCTCAGACTGAGAAAACTCTTGGCATACAAAGAAATTGAAAACTTTCCTCCTGACGTGGCCACCATCACTATAGGACATACTTTATCCCCAGTGGAAACTTAACTCTTTCACAGCCTTGCAAGAGTGGTGAGCTTTGTAATCTATAGCTTCTGTGTTACATGGAAATGAAAGTTATTTTTTAGGTCATAATTTCGATTTGAGGACTTGGCGAGGGAATTAAGAACATTAGAGATGCATAAACTCTTTCTTAGATAAAGCATTTTCTTTTTTTTTTTTGTATTCTTACTGCTAAATGTAAGTGGTGAAGATCATAAATACAGAAATAGACCGATCAGCTAATTTTATTTCTTTTCATGTTTTCTGTCTAAAACTGCATTGCAGTGTTGTTATAACAGAGCTTGTGAAGGTCTGTCATGCTAACATAGCCAGTATCAGCACTACCACTAATCTTATCAGCAAGACTTCTCTGGCAACATCCTTTCCTCCAGTACTTTTTACCATAACCCATTATTTCAGAGAGAGAGTCTGATTCACATGTCTACATGTTTATTATGCTGCTGTATTTCAGGATATCACTGTTGTAAAGCATTTGAAAGCCTGAAATGGGACCAGACAACCCAAGCAGAACCCTGAGAACATTTATATATATTCTTTACATGTATATTATTTTATATATATATATAATTATATATATATTATTATATATAATAATATCATCATGGCTGGGCTTCACAGATGAAGATTTGGGAAAGGTCTCTACCCACGTTTGACACAAGCACGCTGGTGGCTAAAAAGGCCAATGCGAGACAGGCATGTCTGATTGCAGAAGGCACAGCAGAAAGACTCCTTAGGTGGTAAATTCTGCAGGGCATGATTCTTTCTGCGTTGTCTTTTCTCCTCAAGAGTGATCCTGCGTGCTTTCTCAAAAGCATCAGCAGCGATAAAGATAGTGTGTCTCCAGACCTTCGGATTGGCAGCCAGAGTAGACCAGTTATGTTGATCAATATGGCCAAGGCTGAGATGTTGTTTCAGGGAGTCCTTGTATCTCCTCTTTGGGGCTCCTCTCTTGCGGCAGCCGGTGGCAAGTTCACCATAAAGCAGGATCTTAGGGAGGCGGTGGTCCTTCATCCTTGAGACGTGGCCTGCCCAGCGCAGCTGTGTTCTCAGCAACATGGCCTCAATATTTGTGATTGCTGCTTGTTCTAGAACAGATGTATTAGTCACAGTGTTGATGGAAGCGTTCTAGGAGTTACAGGTGGTGGGAGTAGATGGCCCATGATTCAGATTATATATATATATATTTTATTATATATAATAATATATATATATACACACATACAAAAATTAGATAGGAACAAAACCAGTAAGTACATTAGTGAAATACCCACTCCAGGAGGAGCCAGCTGAGAACCCACAGCTACAAGCTAAAATCCCTGCTGTTCCTAAATAGCAGGAGGAACTAAAAAAGTACAGTGCGCAGACAACATGATAACATCCCTTCCAGATTTCAGTAGCTGTCCTTAGCACTAACCAAAAACAGCTCACTGAAAGCTTTATAGCACTGCATACAATATATAAAGGCACTATTTACTACTGTGTTTCTTCTGTTGGTATGCCAGCACGCAATAGCACTGCTCTGTACACCCCTGATAGATGCAGATGTCACACAGCAGACTGCTGGATACCTCTGGTATCCAAGGCAGGCAGGAGGGGCCATCAACCTACCAGAATAAATTGCAGCTGCAATTTTAGCAATGTCCGTATTGAAAAAAGACCAATCATAAAAAAGTAATACAGCTTAACCATAGGCTGATATGAGATATCGGCCAGCCTTTAGTACTTGCCTTGTGGACAGCACTGTCCCACACTATAAGCTTGAATATTTGCAGTCACTTATTTCTGGTATTTACATGCTCAAATTTCAGTTTAGTAGAGAAATTATGTATCAGTGGAGAATTTAGTTTCTAGCCATTTGAATGTGGAAAGTTTAGCTTTGCTTCTTTGCTAAAATGGTAATAAACATTTTTAAGAAGGTTGTTTAAAAAAATGATAAAGGTAATTTTGAAAATAAGCAATAGTAAATAAGCACCAGTTTCTTAAGAAAGTGTGAGGATAGTATAATTATAAATCATTTTATAAAAATACTAGCTGCTTAACTGTTAAACTTTTCTTTGGTAATCCATTGTTTCTGTAGAGATATATTTAAAAAGAAAAATCTATTTATCAGTTCCACACAACTAAAATTCACAAAGTTATTTTTTAGTAACACAGACAGTTAGAAGTGTTCATGCTTCCTATAG
Organism: Lepidothrix coronata; assembly: GCF_001604755.1. Classification (NCBI taxonomy): domain Eukaryota; kingdom Metazoa; phylum Chordata; class Aves; order Passeriformes; family Pipridae; genus Lepidothrix; species Lepidothrix coronata. The sequence goes on from NW_016690180.1 coordinate 14,970,599, forward strand.
AAGAACGTCAAACTTTCTTTGAAAATTATTTTTCCCTCAATAACAACAAATTTAACATTTCAGTTGTCGGGAACAGTTTCATTAGAGAAATGAACACTGCAGACATGGTATGTAATAACCCTTTTAAAATAATGTGTTACTAACAGCTATATAATGCGTTCAAAAAGAATTGCATGCTTCTTTTTCATTTTAATATGGATAATTAAATACACAAATACTTATTCCTTTAATATGAAGTTATTTTATTTGTATATCTATATAATACTGCAGAAGTAGGGTTGCTTTTAACCTGACCTCTTTTATGAAATTATAGAGAATTGGAAGACTTGGGAAAACTCAATTAGTTTTTACCATGGACTAGTAGAAGGCATCTTCATAATATATGCAAATCAAGTGTCAGTCATTTCAGAACTATGTTTTAATGTAGTCCATCTAGACATTCAAATCTGCTAAACAGCATGTTCCTACATTGGGCTACTCGTAGGCCTTCTGATTCAGAATTTAAGACCCTTTCAAGTTTTCCTAATTTTCTTAAGACTGTTCTAAAGTTTTTTTGTTTTATACTTTATGCTATTTCCTGTTTTATAATGAATGTAAGCACCACCCAGTAAACAGACCATCTTTGACTACCAGCAAAAAAAGTCTCAAAGTAACAAAAAAGTAACACGAGAAAAGGAAGAATCACCAAGTAAAATGGCACTTTCCTCCGCGTATTAATTTGCCAGAAGTCATGAAAAGTTGAGATACAGGGGAGACATGACCTTCAGTTTCCCAGCTACAACAAGTCCTCAGTAAAGATGCTGTATAAATTGCCTTTAAGGATGTTCTGTGCAGTTCAATAGCAGTAACAATTATAAAATCTGTTGTATAAAATTAAGACTTCTTCAAATTGCAAAACTTTTAGCTGCATAACAGAAACACAGAAGATGCACACACAGTAGATAAAGTGAAACCATATATATACCTTCCAACTCAAAATATTCTGTGATTCTGTGATGTTGTCATCTAATGCATCAATGTGCTGGTGATGCTGATAACAGGTAACCAAAAGTCTTCATGTCATGGATGAGCCTTTTGAATCCCAAGTGAACCTCATTCGCATATGACTAAGTTATAAGTCTTTGAAGACACGTTGTACAGGATCATGTAGGAGTTCTGAAGCAGAAGGAATGATAGAACTCACTTTAAAAAGCATAACTGGGAAATTAGCCTCTTTTTTTCCTGCAGTTCTTTCTCATATTAACAGTCTTCTGCTACATATAACAGACCTGGCAAAGGCTTTACAGAAAACAGAGCTCTGCCCTTCCCCATGAAAACAGTAATGCTAGCACACTATTAACAGTGATAATAAGAAAAAAAATTAAAATTGTCTAGGCTTTAAAACCATAACCACTTCTTTTTTAACTTGTATGGACTCTTTAATGCATTGGTCTATATCAACTAGGAAGTCTTTTTTTTTTTTTTAAGTGTAAGCATATGTGCTATCACAGCCTAGCTTTTTAACAAATATGACTTTACATAGAGTATCTGTAAGGTACTCACTTGCCATTGCCTGTTGGTCTTATTATAACAAAGGGAATTATTTGAAGCACTAAAGGGAGCCTTTAAACTTCACCATATTTGAAGCATAGTATACAGTTTATAATATATAATAGAAGTGAAATTAAGTCATTTTTCAATACCTTACACTCTGTTAAACTAGTGAGCAAGATACATTAGTATCACAGTAATGTGTTTCTGCCTGTGTAACACAACAGTGATGAAACAACAGTTTTCTGGAAGATGGAGTTCCCTATCTAACTGCTGGCTTCATGAAACATCAAACTATCCATGAGCAATTACAAAGGGTTTGAAGTCAGTGAAATTAGATGAATTTCAAAAGAGCAAGAAATGAAAGTCACCCTGTAATCCCTTAATCAGCATCTTCTAACTTTAAAAATGATGGTAATTTCAGCCACTTACCCATTGAAACTTATTTACGAACATTCTCATTACTAACAGATAGCAACTAAAATTAACACCTCAGGTTATCTTTATTTTCCCAGTAGAAGGTCTAGGATAAGCAGTAAACTTATGTAATTTTTTTCCAATGTCAAACACAAAGGTCAAATAGGGGGCATTTCAAAAATGATATTAGTCAATGAGTCAATTTTATTAAATTTATAGGTATGTGTTTAACCAAAAAGAGTAAGTGATAATTCAATTGTTAAAGTGGAACATAAACTGCCTTTTTAAGTCCTGCTTAACGTCCTATGAAGTGGAAGAATTAATTTATCTGCAAACTATGTGGCACTAAATATTGAGTGAAAGATCGAGGATGATGTTTTCTGAGAATTAATGGAAAGAGGGTGAAGCACATTTCTTCACTCTTCAAATAAAAATTACTTGCTTTTAATGTTCCTGTTTTATAGTTTCTCACACTCCCTAAGAGCAGCTACTTCTTATACCCATCCACTTTCACTCTCCAGAGCTACAGCTTATACTGTGGTTCCATGAATCAGTCAATCTGATATTAAGTAGAAAGGTACCAAAAATGGAAGTAAAATAAGTCATTTGAACAAGACAAAGCTTTGAAAAATTCTCTTTGTCAGTTCAAAAGGATTAAAAAATTTTGAAAAGCTAATTTTTTCTATATAGATATTATTCCAGATCACATATCACCCATTCCACTGCTGTGGAAAGCCTGCATAGAACTCTGTTGGGTGGTCTTTGTGAACAGAAATGCAACCGTGTTATATCTGATCAACCTGGGACCATCAGGGAATTGAGTGCACAAATCCAGCGATACTGAACATAGAGATATGAATTTAATAGCAGACATTGCTTCTCTGGAACAGATTAGAAAAAACCTGAAAGAAGCTGAACTCCCCACACTATCCTTCCTATGATTTGAATGAAAAGCTAGGGACACATTATTATTTCAGTTTCCAAACTGGGTAACTTCTTCCTTAAATAGGTAAAGCAGGCTGGAGGAAGAAAAACTGAAATATTCTTTCATTCTTTAAAATTCTACATTTGCTTCCTCTAAAAGCAAGCTTCCTGGGAGACTCTCTGATGAAAGGATAAATAAATTGAACAGAAAGACACAGCAAGGATCTGAGGAATAGTCATGAGTGGAAGACCCACAGTAACACAATCAGTGAAAACCTAATCAGTGAAATTTAGAGCACACTGAATCAGCTGCCTCTACAACTATCAAGAGAAAATTATTGTCCCTGGTGTGAATCCCACTGAGATGAGTCAACAGCAGAAACTCTCTCCCTCTCAGAGGCCTTCAGACTAAAAGGAGATTGTTGCCTCCAAGTGTTGGAATCCGAAACTCAACTATCAGCAGAAAAGGAACTGATAGGATTATGTAGCAGGCCATGGACAGCAGGAGCTGGGAGAAACTCCTTACTCTGAGAAGCTTCATCAGAAGACCCATTAATATTTAGCTCTATTTGATTGTCCTGTCTCCTTTCGGCAAGATATGAAAGACTTTGTGGTGATGTTGTCAGACGATGTAGAAACCCCTTTGTTCTCTCCCCGCCATGTGGCCCTCGCTATGGGAAAATATTAACCACTTTGTGTAATTGTAGCAGAGAATTTTGTAATCATCTAGTTATCATAATCCGTCCCCTGATTAGTGTAACCCATCCTCTTCATTAACATGTCCTGCCTCCAAGACTTTATGTTGCGAAGCAAGTGTTAAATAAAGATTCCGGTTTTCACCCCCAACCTGGGATTGTTTATTTTTTGACCTTCACATCCAAGGGTACAGGATTTATCATGGAATCGAGTGGGGAAGAGGTTTTGTGGATAGTGTAAAAATTCTTATGGGATGTTTTAGGTAAATTGTGGGAACATTCAAAAAATTTTATGGCATGCTTGAGGGAAGGACTGAAGATGGGGAAGGAGGGTGGCCAAGGTGAACTGGGGAGGAAGAAACATGGGAAAGTAGAGAAGAAACATGAAAAAAAAACATTTTTATGTGAACAGGTCAGCAGACAGTCAGTAGGTTTGTCTGTCTTGATCACAGAGGGAAGGAACAGGTTCAGGCTGACCGTAAAACTCGTGTGAGGGCTGTACGTGCTTTTATAGGACTCCCAGTCCACCAGGAGTGGGTGCCTCTAGAAATTCCTTCAGAACAATTTGGAAGACTGAAAACAACCATGTTACTACTACTATTTTTCAGAGATGTGTTTCAGACAGTCCCCAAATCCTCTTTTGAGCTCAGAAAGTTGAGAGTTGTGAATTCAGAGATTCTCCAACTCTGGAGATATTCAAAATCTGACTAGACATGGCCCTGAGCAACCTGCCATAGCTGGCCCTGCTTTTGAGCAGGGGTTTGAACCAGGTGATCTTTAGACAGCCCTTCCAACCTCAGCCACCCTGTGATTCTCTGACAAAAAATTCTGCCTCTCTCTTCCAAATGCCCTTAAAATTATGCAGTAGAAATATAAACAAAAAAATTTAGCCAAAGCTCTTAGGGGGAAAAAGGCACTTCTCAAAAATTTCTATGGTCTATATGGCCTTGGCACACAGACTTAAGCTTTCTCCAACTATGCTGTAAACCACGTGCCTCTGTAGCTGCATTAAAGCAATGATCCCAGAAAATTATACTAGATGGGATTCCTCCCTGCTGGCCTGTGGTTCAGAGCTGTTTCAGATTCACACAATTCAAAATGTGGAAAGATCATGAAAAATATAATATAAACATACAGAGCAAGATCATTATAGATGGATTGAATTTAATCAAACTCCCTGTTTTATCATAGGGCTACTAGAAACCAATTTAAAAGGGAAACAGTTATCAACATGCAGTACAATATGTCTGTGGTAAAACATTGCCTCAGGGGAGAAACTAACACTTTAAAAAATAAAAATAAAATGGTTTTCTATAAAACCTAAACTCTTAAAATATTTATATTCCACTTGAAAAGACTTGTCTAATAAAATGCTTCAAGATCAGGAGGAATCACTGAGGCATTTAGCCTGTCTTTGCACGTATCTGAAGCTAAACAATATACCCAGTTACTCCTGTAGTCACAACAGTAATAAATGGGTTTGATTGAATCATACCTTTCAGAAATAAACATCCAGGACTGATCTGAAAATACCAAGAGGTGGAGGAAGCATCACTTCTCTCTGATAGATGAAGGACCCTTTAATATCCAATATTTTCCCTCTATGAAATTTCACAACTTTAAATCACTCAAGATGACGGTGCAATATGGAGGAAAAAATACTTAGCAACTTTAAAGAAAATTTAAGATGCAAGAAGAAAGAAAACCAAACCAAAGCTCCTGGATATTCTTCCTATGGCTCTCTAACACTTGTAACAGTTAGCATTTAGGATCTTTTAAGGACTTTAGTGGGAGTTTTTTTACTGTTTGAGGATATCACACTACTATTGAAATCAAACTTGGTCTAAACTATACAGTTCAGGTAGGTCAGAATCATTATCCAAATCCCATATATACTTATTTCAGTATCAACATAAACTGCTATTTTTAAATTACCAGAATAAAGGATCTCAGATTCAGCAGGGTTTCCTATTTTTATCAGAATTTTTATCAAAAACAGAAAAAAAAAAGCTTTTTCTTTTTCTTCAGTAGTGTTCCTAGGAACCTAATTCTGTAGTGTGCTGTGCTTAGTTACAACCTCCAATATTTAGCTTTTAGCATTATTTAACTTCTTGAGACCAATCTTAAATATTGTGATTTTTGTTTCTGAAGATATTGACACCTTTTCTACTATTATTATGTGAGGACACACTGTACAAGAGAAAAACAAATCAACACTGAAAAAAACAGGAGTATATCTGACTTGTAATGCCTTCTACAGTGTATTATTACCCTCTATTTCAGGCATTTTACTTTAGAACACCAGTGTCAATGTACTCCAGGATCTCATGGGGAAGAGAAATAAAGATCTCTCAAAAAAATATGTTGTTTTGGTTTGGTTTTTTTTTAATTCTTTTACTAGAACACTGAGAAACAGAACAGAAACTACCATAGTGTCATAACAAAAAAAATACTAGCTACTATAGTGCTTCATTATATTTCCTGAATAGCCATTTTGTTTCAGCCTTATTCAGAAAATAATTTTCTTTAAGTATTATACCAGTGAGAGACAGCCTCTAGGTAAGCATATACCATAGATAACAACTAAGGCTGAATTTTAATCATACCCTTGGTTCTTTTAGCTCCTCAAAAATCTTTTTTCTGGAGTAATATTTCTGGTTTTACAGTAAAGAACAAGTAAAAGAAAATGTGTCTGCTTGAGCTATTACAGCATAACAAATTATGATTCAAAACAACATGTGACAAGACAGACAGTGAATGGAGATCTAGAATTCATTTAATGACTATTGGAATAATTTTGGAATGACAGATAAATGCATCTAAAGGCAGGATTATATGTAGTCATTTTTGTGTCTGCCTTTAAAGATACTGCTAAATAGAGAGGTTTAAATTTGTAAATGTTCTCATTCAAATTTTATATTTGATTGAGTTTTCTTATTCAAAACAAAAAAGTAGGAATTACTAAACTTCCTAGAACAAACTGAGCTCCCAGAGAGAAAAATGTATTCTGCATTCAGCAAGTTTTGACAATTACAACCAAGTAAAATAAGGAGAGATTGTTTAGTAGAAAAGGGTATTTTGAATCTTGCAGACTTAGGTTTCCAGGTCCAGGAACTCACATGATCTGCATGTTAAATACCTCTACCTCTATGGAATTTCTAAACTGAGAACTTATTTTGTGAAGAGATAACCTGCTCTTCATCCCAGAGCGAAACTTATTTTTAAAAAGAGAGATTTAAAGTGAAAACATACCAAGACCCCAATTCACAGATGCAGTGAGGACTTTAGACCTTAATGAAATCAAAATGGCTTAAGTTCCTCAATGCTAGCCCCAAAATCAAACAGAAATTAAGAAGTCCTAGTAGCTGCAGTTGAGTTGTACCTTTACCTTTCCTTCTTCTGGCTGGACATGAATATATATTTAATAAGGAACAGTAAATAAAATTAAATTTCTAGAGGTATGTATGCAGGTACCTGGAGTACTTACAGGAAATCACAGAAAATTTTCCATGTCCATCCCTAAGCTTACTGAATTCTGAAAGCAGGTAAAATTCATTCCAGGCTAGAATTAAAGAAAAAATTTATGCCCCAACAACACCTTGCCTCCATTGTTAGGACACTGAGCATAAAAGAGGCAAGACAGAGCTGTAGAAGGTGAAGTTCTCCAGGCCTTCACTAACAGTCAGATCCCCAAGGAAACACTCAGGCTAGCTTACTCCCAAACTTCCCAGGACAGCCTCATTTATTACCTTAGCTGCATCATTTCTGTCTTTCTTTTTTCCTGCTTCTTCTAGATACCTTTGAACCAGTGACAATGAATGATCTTGTTATATGTTTGAATTTCAGTGAAAGCCAAGTAGCTCTGCTATTGTTAACGGCTTCTAAGCTTTACTAAGAAAGGTAGTAACAGTAGGAGGGTTTAGAGCTCACACTAAATTTTACCTAATGATACCTGTTACTGCGGCCCAGCAAGCTGTTATTGACACATCTCTATTTGAGTGACATCTAATTAATCATTATATCACTAACCAGAATCAATGGCTATAACTCTGAGAACCTTTCTTCAACCTTCCCACTGAATAACTTGCACCTGCTTTGAGTTTAACCTAATGTGGGACTGTTTAACCCATAAACCCTTTGGCTGTAGGAAAGTACCCTGGGGTTTTGTCACCTCAGTGTTTACCGGAATGCAATTGTATTCCAGTAGCAAAATAAATGTATGCTTCTCTCTGATTGGAAAAACATCCATATCAAACCTTGGGCATATAGCATTCCGCCCCCAACCTCCACCAAAAAAAAAAAAACATAAAAGAAAAAGAAAAAACAGATATATTTTCTTTCACTTGAATGTAAGGAGAGTTATTGTGGATGGCTTTCCTGGCAGCAGCATTCTTATAATTACACTTTGCTTTTAGAAGGTGGGAAAGTAAAGCATGTAGAGCAAACTATACTTATCTACCAATACTGTATCTTATTTTTCTCTTAAATCACTAAATATTTGAGTTCTGTCATGACAGAGTGTGGTTGCTCAAAAAATAATAAATAAGGAAACATTTTTTTTTAAAGAGGGAGGAGAAAAAAAGTCTCAAATCCCCACCTTGAGGATCTTGATTTAAGGCTCTTTCAGTACTGCTGGAGAGTAAAATATCGAGGTGTGATTCCTTTTGCTTATATTTTTTGTCATGTTGGAGCATTCCAGATTTTACCTTGATATTTAGTTTATCCTTGACATCCAGTCTAGCTTTTGCTTATTAGCCCCCTTCAAAAGAGAGCCATCGTCCTGTAAGGACAGAAGCATACCAGTTAAGTCCTTAAGAGGGAAAATTACAGCAGCCGAATATGAGTCCTACTGATTTTTTTTCCTATGGCAGAGTTAAAACAAAGCATGGATTGAATCCTAGTAGCACAGCTCAGTCAAATACATAAAGTTTTCCTGTCTGAAGCATAGCATGAACAAATAGAAACACATTTGCACAGGTATTTTCTGACTACTGAGTAGTAAGTTCTTAGAAAGTCAGACTTTGTGCTTAGTAAAGGATTTTAGTCACTGGTCCATCACATTCCTTTTTACATCAAACACTTTAATTTCCTAATTGAGTTGAATTTTCTGTTTCATTTAAAGTATGGCTTCAGCCTGGTGTTTTGTGGCAACAGGACCAGGTTGTAATGCTGAGCTCTTTTTTCTATACATTCCATAATCAAACTCCATAAGTTAGCCCCAGCCTAACATCTTTGGATATATTTCTCTGTCACATCTCACGTGTTGTAAACTAGTTGCTTGTTTCCATAGACAGAACTACCAATTAAAAGGCTTACTCTGTTTTTCTCCATTGTACCAAATGTCTCTAAGCAGCCCAAGGAAAGCATTTTGCTATTTTAGTTAGGTGTATGGATGAAAACACAAGAAAGGATATGATTTTGGAAGAAATATGGAAAGACTAAGCTGGTATGAAAACATCTGAGTGAGTCTGTGGTGTTAGAGATCAAGACAATTACAATAAAATAAAACATGAAAAATTCATATTGAAAAACCATGGATGATAACCCAAGTTCCATCAGGTTCAATTAACTTATCTTCATTGCATTGAACTCACTAATTAAAACTCTGAGAACTGAGCCATGGTCCTTTGTTTCTAAGCAGAAAATGTCTAATTTAAACTAGAATGACAAGGAACCCCAAGTTTGTTATTAAATCAAAAAAAAAAAAAGGCATTTTCAGATTAAGCCTTTTAAATGGAAAGGGAGAAAGGGGCAGAAATCAATCTCCGAGTCAACCAGTGCAGTGCTGAGACCAGTGGCTAAAACCAGTTCCCCTTGTGCCTACTACTGACTTACACATCCAGAAGTCCGTCAGAGGATACTTAAAGATAATGAGGTGGTTTCAGTTAATATTAGATCCCAACTACCAAAAGGTACCATCAGGAAACTAGAATTCATACACCTAGGACTTTACCTTACGGCAAAGTGAAAATAATATCAAAATAAAATGAGGAAAAGTTACTCCATCTTATATCCTGTAACTTCCACCAGATAAATACCACAAAGACTTTTTTTTGTCCTCTAAAATAATGGCAAAATCAGTAAGAAGAGCAAGTGTTTTAAAAACTAAATTCTTGGCCTTAATAAGGATCAGTATTTCTTTGTTTACTTTGTGGATACTCTATGTTGCAAAACGAAAGGAATTTTAACTTTTGCTATGAATTTCTAATAAATATTATTTGACAAATAATAAACCAAACGTCTGGTAGATCAATGAGCAAGTTAAGCTACAATTAAGTTTTTAGACACTAAAAATTTGTAAGGTTTGATTCCTTGAGCTTTGTGGGCAGGAATATTGTTTTTAAACTACAATAGTCATAGTCTGAAGCACTATCTTTTCCTGTTTCTCTTGTTTCCATATACTGCCATTTCTATTGACTGCACTTAAACCAAGACAGAAAGACAATGAAGATGAATAGGATTGAGAAATCCAAGGAAAAGGAAGGGGGAAAAGAGGAGGAAAGCAAGCAGTGGTTTATTTCTAACACTACAACTTTCCTTCTGAATAAGTAATCAGTGAACTGAATATACAGTAAAGAAAAATTGGGAAGCAAAAGACAAGCACAAAAGGGGTGAAGAAAGTACAGAGACAAAGAAGGAATGCATACCACCGCCAGCAGCCTTGATTTGTCAAGAGTACAAGCTGTTAGAAACATAATTGACTTTTTATGTTAGCAGCTGCTACTCTTTCAACAATAATAGGCAAAGAGCATAATATTACTCTGGTTCGTCCATGAAATTAATTAAACATTCAGCTCTGCATCACCCATGATGATTCACTAGCCCTGCATAGTGTAATAAATATACATTCCTAGTTCATTATGAAGGGTAAAACTGAAGCATAGATTCCATGCCATAACAAATCATTTTGCAAGCCATTCCACTTCATCCAAATGCTTTACAGTAGATCAAAGTCAGTGAAGCATAAAGGGCTTTCATAAGACCATCTCCATCTCCAGCATGGGGAAATGGCTTCAGAAAGCATGTCTATACAAAACAGTTTCTTTTCCTTTCAAAGTCAATTCAGCATAAGCTGGTGAAGATATATGCCTATGGGAGGCAATGGAATCCACACGTCAGTGTAGGAAGTGATTGAAAGTTCAAAGAATGGATCTAATACACAGCCTACTAATTTAATGAGAAATGTTTTTACTATCTACCAGAAGCATCCATATATCTTCCAGAGTATAGAAGCTCTCCTGTTCAGGGAACAGTTTAAGGGACAGAATATAGTTTGAATGAGCTTTTACTGTACTGCCAAGAGAATGAAAGGTACACTGTAGCTTAATATCCAAGCATATCATATTTCTAAAAGTTTATGGAATTACAGGTATCCATCCCCATGGATGGAGCACTTATGTACTTTGGTGCATTCAAGGTACAAATTGTTACATCTTCATTGAAAAGAATTTAAAAAGGTTTAGTGTACACCAGGAAAGGACTTAGCCAACTATCCAAATTACCTAACAGAAAGTAATTTTAAGAAATTTTCTGCTTGAATATGTCATTGCAAAACTTTTTTGAACATTTAATCAGTCTATGAAGTGTCATCCTGCAAATTATTTTTTGCAAATGTACTTGGTTACAACAAGAGTTATTGTATGCTCTTTTTCATTACTACTGATCACAGTACAGTTCATTTTGAAAAGATAGAGCTAATATCTGGCAGCAATATGTTAATAGTTCTAGAACGATTTTTTATGATTCATCAACCATTATAATTCCTTGTCTAAGGAGCAGAGGTAATATTGAGAAAGTATTTTCAGTCTTGATTTTCAGCAAAATCAATGCTTTCAAATTATTTTTAATCACAGAGACTAGAAAGTCTGTGAAATATTTACAAGAAAACACATATCTACAGCAGTTCTAGTCAGTGACTGCAACATATGGTTTAGAAATTGAAACAGGTGTGGGAGAACAGGTGGTCATAGCCAGTCAAGGGCATAGCTGGAATGTACCACGAGGAAAAGTGGGGAAAAAAAAAAGAAAAGAAAGATTAAGTAGCTTAGTTCATTTGTAAGGTGACTTGCAGACAATGACAGAAATCACAGCTCTTCAATGGAGCAAGTGTGAGACCTTGTGATTTTGTTATGTATTAATGCCCTAGAACAAGTTTATGATAGCTGTCTTCTTCCATACCTTGCCCTGACTAAATTTTTGTCAGAAATTGATAATAACTTGAGAAAAAAATAGTGTTTCTCCATCTTAACTTTCAAAGAAGCTAAACCGATGCGTAAAAAACAAGTGATACAAAAGTAGAGTAGTCTGACTTCAGATGTCAAAGAAAATCGGGTTCTTTTGTTGACCAGTCTTTAGATCCTATAGTAGGTGTTGCCATGCAATAATATTATCCTTGGTGCAATACTTGATCTACTTTGAATTTACACTTAAGTCAATTTGCTTCAGTTGTACAGACTCTGTAAAATATCTAAAACGAATGTACATGCAAGAGGCAAATACACGACTAGTAGAGCTCTCATATTCCTTGAGTACTCAAGCACTTAAAAGATCATCCACCTTGTACTTTCCTCATCTATAAGGATGTTTCATCATTCAGTATATTTCCAATTTCAAAAACTGAGCATTTCATAGATCTTTAATAAAAGCATCAGGTCCATAAATTACATGCTTGAATGGTTTAGTAGTTGCCCCTTGGATCTCAAAAACCAATTGCTTTTGAAAATGGAACACTCATGCACTTTGACACTGAAGTACAGTAAACAAAATAAGCTCAACTTCAAATAAACCTGAAGTCTGCATTTTTTTTGAAAATCATCAGAAACTGATTGGTCTGACTCTGGAAGCAACTGAATTCCCACAACACCAGAAAGGTAGGAAGCTGAAGTAATTTGTGTTTTCTTAAATATATTGGACTTATGCATTTAACATGTATGCACTCTACTAAAACTGATCATTCTATTTTTATAACGTTTATAAACCAAAATATTTTAAAATAAAATCTTGTTCTATTCTCTGCTTGAAACCAAATTCTTTTGGCATTTGTGTGCTGAAAAGCTATTTGCAGGAACATAAGAGCTGACATGCCAGATGAAACCAGTGGTCCATCTAGATAGTATATTAAGTGTGCTTATCAACTCTTACAGTTTTCCTCTGAAATTCCTGATTTAAAAACTTTCTGTTTATTTTTAATCTTGTAGACAACAATCAAACCCAACAATCAATTCCAGGGAGCAATTTACCATATGTGCTTCCATGTTTTTCCTATGGATCTCAAAAATGCTAAAAGTGTGGTGCCTAAATGGTATATTTACTATACTTTGATTAAATTGTGTTGTCACATGCAGTCAGAACAAGTATTCTGCCAACAGCAGACCAAACTCATCCCCAGCTACACTCCACAGAAGCCAGTGGAGTTTCACTAAGGATAAAAGTAACCAGCTATGCTTCATATTTACTTCTTCCATTCACCTGCATTAAAGAAAGAATAAAATAGATAAACACTCATTACTTTTTCTATTCCCCAAACAAATCAGCTAAAATTACTTTAACTAGTAAAACTAGTTCAGTTACCAGGCAAAAACATTATTGGAATCTTAAAGCTTTTTCTCATATAGCAGTGTCTCTTTAAAAAAAATTATTGACAGGAAATGATCTTATTCTTTGAGGGTGCTTGCATATGCAATTAAATTTCATTAAAGTTGATGAGATTCAAGCAGTGTTTAAAGTTAAGCACATGTTTAAGTACTTCCCTGAATTACCTCTATACTGTCAAACTGTGTATACCATATCAGTAAGCAACCTAGGTGTTTGTCTAATACTCTTTTTGGACTTGACAGCATCTTTAGTGTATTTAGCAAATAGTGTATTGCTGCAGAAAAAAAATCTAAATTAAATTATTAGATTAATAGTTTATGTTCTTGTGCAAGTCTGGGTGTTTTTAGTTCTTCAGGATCAATTTTACTGAAATTGTTCCGTTAGAGTGGTGAGGCATTGAAACAGGTTTCTCAGGGAAGTTGTGGATGGCCCATTCCTGGAAGTGTTGATGACCTGATTTGGTGAAATAAACACTTGAAGAAAAGTACAAAGATCAGTGTTTACAGAGCCATTGTGCTGTCTACTCTCTTATGTGGATCTGAATCATGGGTCATCTACCGCCACCACCTGCGACTCCTAGAACACTTCCATCAACGCTGCCTCCACACAATCCTAAACATCCACTGGTCAGATTATGTGACTAATACATCTGCTCTAGAACAAGCAGCAGTCACAAGCATAGAGGCCATGCTGCTGAGAACACAGCTGCGCTGAGCAGGGCACATCTCCAGGATGAAGGACCACCGCCTCTCTAAGATCCTGCTTTATGGTGAACTTGCCACCGGCTGCCGCATGAGAGGAGCCCCGAAAAGGAGATACAAGGACTCCCTGAAACAACATCTCAGCCTTGGCCATATTGATCAACATAACTGGTCTACTCTGGCTGCCAATCCAAAGGTCTGGAGACACACTGTCTATAACGCTGCTGATGCCTTTGAGAACGCACGCAGGATCACCCTTGAGGAGAAAAGACAATGCAGAAAGAATCGTGCCTTGCAGAATTTACCACCTAAGGAGTCTTTGTGCTGTTCCTTTTGCAATCGGACATGCATGTCTTGTATTGGCCTTTTTAGCCACCAGCGTGCTTGTGACAAACGTGGGTAGAGACCTTCCCAAATCTTCATTCGTGAAGCCCAGCCATGATGATGATGACCTGGTTAGATTGGGCTTTCAGCAACATGATCTAGTGGAAGGGGCCCCCCACTCATGGTAAGGTGGTTGGAACTAAATGATCTTTAAGGTCCTTCCCAAAAAACCATTCTATGAATCTGTGATTCTATGCTTAGCTTCTGATGTCTCAAAAATATTTTAAATTTTAAGCTCTTGAATGACCTTCACTTGTTCCTATGCATGTAATGCACACCAGATCCAAGAAGGTATACTGGTTAGTCCTTTGTTTAAACTACTTATAAGAATCTCAATACTCAGTGGTTCCCATCAGTAGGAAATACAGCTGCTTAGAGCATTAGAAGGTAGGCTATGATTTAAAATATTCGCAACTATATTTTACATAAACAAATACTTCTGCACTTACAATAACATGTGAATAAATCTATCACCCCAATTCCAGGAAATCTTGTTTACTCACAAAAGCAAAGAAATGCTTAAACCCAAAAGAACAGCTGTAAATGGCATAAAAAAAAAGAAAAAAAAAAAAAAGAAATTGCATGGAAAAAGGAGTTTGCATTGATGCGTTTGTCTTTTTTTAATTTTCATTAACAAAAACAAATATAAAATTAGCCTGATCTTCAAGATTCCTGGATGGACAATATGAATTAAATATATTTGATATCTAACTTTTCAGTATTTCAGTCACAAGATATTTCACTAACACTATATTCTTTCCACCTGAGACAGTAACGCCACTAACAGTGAAAGAGGAAGGATTTGCAAGTGCTACAGGTAATGATCTTCTGCCCCTACAAGTACACAATCGATGCGCAACAGAATAGTTTTGGATGTATGCTATATAAGTACAACTATGTTTTTCATAAATATTACCAAGCTATTTTAAAAATGAATACTGAATGTGAAACAAAACAAAAAGCAGAGCTCAACAGATGTCTAGTGTAAGTTAAACTTAATACACAGCTGTGTATTAAAAAAGTCATCTTTGCCGTACATTATCTTCTGAGATGCAGAGAGATGGTTTCAAGTGAGCCCAAAGAGTCTAATCATAATTATGTTCCAACCTGTTTTGGAAGAAGGTTCCATTTTTACTTCACATGGTTGTGAGGAGATGATCTATTCCTGTTGTCCTTCAAAAGATAGTGAACTAAAGACAGAGCTCAAATGAGATTAGACTTAACTTTAAGCAGTTTGGCAAGTTACAGAGAATCTGCTGAAGTCATTCATTCAGTGGTAGTTTCAAGTACCAAATACCATTTTTAGGTTTTGTAGATGGTAAAACTGAGTTTGTGGTGATGAGTAAAAATCTGAAGAGTTTAATTCATACCATTTACTTTGCGAGCTACTGTAACTTCATCCTACAGAACTTAAAATTCCAGGATACTGCTGTTGAGGAAGCTCATTGTAGTAAGTCTAATGAGCCAAATAAAGCAAAAGATAATCCCATTTAAAATAAAACCATCACAAACATGAGAGCAGAAGACATTCTTTGTTTAGGAGCATTTTAGGCATATATATGTGTGCCTATGCATACGTGTACTTGTGTTTATGTATATACAACAGTACATGAGGTGAGATTTCTGACAAGTTACATTGTATTCTGCTAATATTGCAAGTTTTCATAGTGCTTTAGATTATTTTTTAATTGAATTCCTCTATTTATACATGAACAATATTTAAAAAATCCCCAAGCACTGCACTCTTTGATACTGGATGATTTTTTTCAATGCCACGTCATTTTAATTTATATCAAAGGTAAACTTTTTAGGAGCAGGCTGTAGTTGCTTAAGCTTTAAATGTCAAGTAGGGCCAAAGAGGGAGGTGATGTTTAGTTAATGTAAAAGACAGTTTCCTAAGTAGAAGTAAAGAGCATAATTTGTCAGATAGACTATTTAAGTAAAATGGAGTGTCCTTTTCAGCTTGCAGCCTATTAAGAGGGGAAAAAAACCCTCAATTACCAACTGCATTTCTGGAGAGTACAACAAGCCTCTGAATATATCCTGTAAGACACTGAAAATTCTTATGTTCTGACCTGTATTGCAACTTCATAGAGTAAGAATATAGGAAACAAGAAAAAAGGAAATTATTTGGAATAAGAAAAAGGAAGCTGTATATTATGGTTAAAATGAAGAGTTGAACAGTTGTCTAACTGAATTTGCATTTCTACAGTTGGATAGTTGATTGCAGTCTCTGAATGAAAATAACATAATTTACAGTAAGGAAGTGAGAAACTTGAAACACCACTGAACAAGAGTTCTTTGTGAGTGTATTGGGTCTGGCTGAGATGGAGTTCATTTCCCCATAGCAGGCCTGACAGTGCTGTGCTTTGCATTGGTAGCTAAAAAGGTATTGATAACACACCAGTGTTTTGGCTACTGCTGAGCAGCGCTGGCACAGCATCAGTGCTGTCTCCCAACATTCCTCCCTGTTGAATGGAGGGCAAGGTCCTGAGAGAGGACACAACCAGGCCAGCTGACCCAAACTAACCAAAGGGATATTCCATACCATATTACATCAGCTCAGATGTAAAAGCTAAGGAAAGGAGGAAGAAGGGGGGACATTCATTATTTACGTTTGCCTTCTGAGCAACTGCTCCACATTGCTGAAGCCCTGCTTCCCTGAGGTGGCCAGACATCTCTCGCTAATGGGAAGCAGAGAATAAACATTGTTATTTTCCTCTTCACTTTTGCAAGTGCAAACTTTCTCTTTTGCTTTAGTAAACTGCCTTATCTCAACTTATGAGCTATTTTCCTCTTATCCTTTCTCCCCTGTCTGGCTGGAAAGAAGAGTGATAGAGTGGCTTGGTGGGCACCTGGTGCGCAGCCAAGGTCAACCCACCACAATGAGTCGTTCCAATACAGCCTTTTACTTACTTTTCTCTTAATTGGAATCATAAAATAGTGAAGAAAGTTTAGATATGAACAAGAATTAATTATAAAACCTCAGTACAGAACCACTATTAGCCCTAGGATCTCCAAATGCTGTAGAAAGGGAAATATTTTGATCCAAAGTATAGCATGCTCAAGAATAAAACCTGGTCTCCCAAGTCTTCTTAGATTTTGCTGCTTCTTTCCTCTCCCTCTCATATTTCTTCCCAGTGGATAAAGAAAAAAGAATATGAATTAAATACTTAGTCAAAAGCAAAAATTAAAATAAATTCAGGAATTTTCATCTATTTCAATACATCTATGCAGAGGGGAAAATCAGAGTTCCCATATATCTTTACAGTATTTCAAAGACAGAAATCTGCCTGAGATGTGTAGTATGTATTTATTGAGTTTGATTTTTCCAAGATGCAACTCAGTCACTGCATACATCCTTTTTCTGTTATCTGTCCATATAACCTCAGACGTAGATAAAAGGTTCCTTGAATGACTTCAACCTGTTTAGATACCCCAGGAAAAGTGCTCACAGTTTTCAAATTCTATCTATGTAAGACTTCTGAATGGGAAAAAGGAGAATATGTAGATAAACATAGATATATGGTAACAATGTGGCACGCAGCCATCTTCACTTACAGAAGTTAATAACCTTCCTATGCATGACTGTAATCACTAAGCCTCAAAATTCACCTGACTGAACCTGGAGAGAAGTCGGGATGCATATATTTCAGTTTTTTATTGTGCTAGTCCATCCATTAGTATTCCTCTCCCAACCTCATTTGTCCACAAAGCAAGCAAACACTCTAACCTCAGCATTACAAGGATGGCTTTAAAAAAATCTCTAACAGTAAGTTTAACTAAATATTACTTAAAATTAACATTTTAAACATCAATTACCTCCAAAAAGAAGGGAAACCTTACATATACCTTAATTTTTGGGTTAATGCCCATAGGTCCAACACTTCCCAGAGCTTACTGGGGCCCTTTGCATAGTCCTTGGGTCCCCTCTACACCCAGGCCCAGGAACGTTATGAATTCCATCAACATATCTCTTCCTTTAGGCTCTTTTACTCCCACTTATATTGTCTTTCCATGAAGGAGGGGAGAAGAAAAAAAGGGCCTGGGTGTTAAAACTTTTCTGTTTGGCTGCTTCATAGATGATTAGGCCAACTGCCCTCTTTTATGTCTTTCTGCTAACCTCAGAATGGATGGATGCTCTTCTTCATCCCCAGCTGTCTGCAAGGAGCATTCCTCCCTCCTGAAACACTATAAAATGTGAGAGAAAACTGCTTTCGAGTTTTCATGGAGTGGGTGGAATCCCTGGCTGGAGTGTGTCTCATTATTTTTGATTTCAGATCCCCAGATGAATGCAACAAACTGTGCCTGTGTGCTCTCATCTGCATGAGTTAGGATTCTTTTAACACATTGGCTTTAACAATAATATAACTTAGGAGAAAAATTTTCCCACTGGTTTTAGTCTAAAATGCTCTCTGAAAGAAAGGAAATTACATATTTCTGTAGTTAACTGTTTTGGTAAAAAAGAAAAAAAAAGACAAAATATCTTATTTGTAGCATCATTAATTAGGAACATTAAAGTCAGTACACTCATGCTCCTTCTAAAATTAAAAAAGAAAAAAAAAAGACAAAATATCTTATTTGTAGCATCATTAATTAGGAACATTAAAGTCAGTACACTCATGCTCCTTCTAAAATTAAAAAAGAAAAAAAAAAGATCAGAAGACATAGATTAGCTGTGAAGTAGGTCTTCGAAGTTCACTGTGTCCAGTTGTCTGCTGTGGAAGATCGACCCTGGCTGAATGCCCAGTGCTCAACATAGCATCTCTATCACTGCCCTCTTCAGGTGGACAGAGGAGAGGAAATAAAATGAAATGCTCATGGGTCGAGATAAGGATCAAGAAATAACTCAGTAGTTCCTGTCATTGATAGAACCAGATCTTAAAACGCTTTCCCCACACCCCTTCCTTCTTCCCAGGCTTAAGTTCACTCCCAAATTCTCTAACTCCTCCCGACAGCAGCACAGGGAGTCAGGAAATGGGAGTTGTGCTCAGTTCATCACATGTTGTCTTTGCTGCTCACTCCTCCTCATGGGGAGGACTTCTCACACTCTTCCCATGCTCCAGCAGGGGGTCCCTCCCACAAGAGACAGTCCTTCATGAATTCTGCAATGTGAGTCCTTCCCACAGGCTGCAGTTCTTTGTGAACTTCTCCAGCATGGGTCCTTTCCACAGAGAGCAGTCCTTCTGAAACAGACATGCTCTGACATGGGACCCCACAAGATCACAAGTCCTGAACACAAACCTACTGCAGTGTGGGCTCCGCTCTCCACAAGACTACAGGTCCTGCCTGGAGTCTGCTCCAGCGCAAGCTATTCCGCAAAGTCACAGTTGCCCTTGGGCATCCCCCTTCTCTGGCATGGGGTCCTCCACAGGATGCAGGTGGATCTCTGTCCTGCCACGGACCTCCATATGCTGCAAAGAGATTGCTGACTCACCACAGTCTTTGTCATGGGCTGCAAGGGAACCTCTGCTCTGGTATCTGGAGCACCTCCACACCCTCCCTCTTCACTGGCCTTGGATTCTGCAGAACGGTTGCTCTCACATATTCTCACTCCTATCTTCCCATTGTCATTGTGCAGCAGATATTCCCTGTTCTTAAATATGTTACCCCAGAGGCACTACAATCATCACTGATAGACTCAGCCTTGGCCAGCAGTGGGTCCATCCTGGAGCCAGCTGGTACTGGTTCTGTCAGTCATGGGGGAAGCTTCTGATAGCTTCTTACAGCAGCCACCCCTGTTGCCCTCCCAGTACCAAAACCTCACCAGGTAAAGCCAATACATCTGTCAAAACTAAGTCTGTTAAGGAAACTTACTAAAAACAATGTATCCAGCTTTAACACAAGTTTCAGTAAAGGCTTTCTACTAAAAGTGTGGCATGGAATACTTTAGTTTAGCTAAAACTTTTCAAACTTCACAGGCCTTAATTTGGCATCACATTTTTTGCACAGCTCGGCTACTCGCATAGTGAAGTATTCATATTCTCTTTCAAAGCTCAAGATATAAAATTTCTTTTTGGATGGCTTTCTAGAAAATGCAGCCTTACAGTTCTGGTAATAAGGAATGCCTGTCAGCAAAATCCTCGTAATGATCATCACCAACACACTTTAAGAGAGTCCAGCTACTTTGGTAATTCTCTCAGCAATTTCAGTAAATGTTCACTTTAGAACATAATGTATTTTGTAATTATGCAGTCAGAAATATGGGCACATTGATTTGTGTGGAGAATTGAAATGCTGTTCTTCACCAATTCTCAGCTTTGTCATCGCTGAAACTGCTTCTGATTTTCCTGTATTTCTTACTGTTTTCACATATGTCAATTTTAAACCTTCAAGACATTCTTAAAATTTTTAAAAATATAATTTCAAAAAAAAAGAAAATGTACTAATCTCAGTTTCAAGGTATGTATATCAAAGTTAATTTCTTCTCCCAAAGGTCATCAAGCTTCAGCTAAAAAGTTTTATCATTTTGCAGAGAAAGATTTCTCCTCTCTATAAAGCATTTTCTTCTGTATGGCGTTTAGATAGTTGATGGACTCTCACTTTCTTCTAACCTCTTTCCCTTAGAAAACTGAAATTTTATGGAGGTTGGAGGGATAAACAAAAATCAGAAAGGTTGTAAAAAGGAAAAAATTTACTTTAGCTAGAAGTCAGAAGTATTTCTCTTAGGGAAAGCCTTAAGAAAGCTAATTATAGGAGCTACTGCTCTTACCATATATTAAAAATAAAATATAGTTTTATTAAAAATGTTTATAGTATTTATCATTAAGACTAAAAAATTAATACTATAGCTATGTACTTGGGGAAAAAAACAAGGAAACAAACAAAAAACCACTCAATACTTATGCTGCTATCCTTCTTCACTTCAGATGCTGCACAGCAATATTTTATATCTTTTGCTTGCCTGTAACATTAGCTAGTTTAGGATTATGAGCTCTATGAGTAGGAAACCTAGAAAACATACAAGAAACCTGTCCAGATTTTCAGGTGTTCCACATGAGCATCCTCTTTCCTCTCAAATGAGGAAATAAAGAATCATATAAAGTAAAGAATTCCTTTATATGATCCCTGACACAATTTATTTTCCTGTATACAGTCTGGAGTCAAAAGTCCCTGGCTTCCTGGCACTGTCTATTTCCTAGTTACACACTGTAAATACTATTTGCAATGTCTGTGAGCATTTCCACCACTTCCTGTATTCAGACTTGCTTTCAGGAACACGAAGTTTAAAGCTCAAATGAACATGAACAGAAATCTGTTCTAGAGATGGATTAATTAAAAGCAACCTGCAAAGCCTGCTCAGAGGTGAGAAAATGAGGCTGTTTACAGTTTCCTGCTCTAAATCAAACTTCCTTTGCAAATGTAAGCAATATTTTTCTCCCTCATGTGGGAAAAATTCCCAAATAAAAGTCACATTAAGATGATAGGCAAATTTATTGTTTTTAAGATGCGGTTATTATGACTATGAGAGATATATAAATTCAATATTCTCAGAAAAATAATTTAAAATTGCTTCTTATAGCCAAATAAATACTGTATAAAATGTTTTCTGATGCTGACAACCATTGTCACCTTTTCCTTTTCCTTTTGTTTTAGGTTTCTCTGCCTTAGCAGTGCAGACACCTATCTACTTCTTTCTGAAAATTGTAGCCCAGCTTTACCACACTGCTCACCTGCCCTATTCATTAGTGCTCATTGCCTTTCCCTGTTTTCAAATTTTCACCTCCATTGGATCACTGAAAAAAGGCTCTGAGAAAAAAAATAAATCTTTATCTCACATCACTTTTTTACAGACCAGCTTCTCAACTGGTCATTGCCTCCCAGTAAAGGATAATGCAGAAGCACAATCTGAAGCTGTCTTTACAACAAAGACTGTGCCCTTGTAGTCTCATTATTTTTGGTTCTTTCGGCAGCTATCCTTAGTATAACATTATGCTTTCTATCACGTGTCTGAACCTATTTTTATTACTTCTTGCTTGCTTCCACTAGTTTAGCAAACTATGCATTGTGGTACTTTTTGTGTAATTATATTTCAGCAATGACACTGAATTTTATACTCACTAACCACCGCCATAACTATGAAACTTCAGTAAATTCCACTGAATCTTTTCATTTTGCAATTATAATAAAATCTAATTTAAACTTTTCTCCTGTTTAAATCCTTACACTCTGAACAATTTTTTTCTTTTTTACTATTTTGAGCTCTGAAAGTCAGTGACATACACTGGAAAGTTGCATTGTACCAATACTTCACACTATATTTAAGGTGAGGTACAGCCACAATTTTAGATAGAAAATAGTACATCCATCATTGATTTTATCCTTCTAACAGTACAATCTGAGAAACATGTTTTTCTTCAGCACTACAACTGCACTGTACTAAGGAATTGACAGACTTCACACAACAACTCCCAAACTTTTTTTCTTCTTGGCTAGAATTCTGCGACATCTTTCCTTTTTGTGCATACATTGATTTTTCATTTGCATTTTTGATTTATTACCATATGCTTGTCAGTAGACCTCCCATCTAAATTTTTCTGCATTGTTTCTAATTACATTACAGGTATAGTAAAGGAATTTTTTTCTCTTTTTTTTTCCTAAATTTTAATATAGAAAAATAGATTGTCTTCTTATTGTAGAACTAAAATGGTCTACAGTATGTCCTTGCATTGTTTGGGAAAATAAAAGACACATCAGAAAGCAATAAAGAGGTATAATCCAGTTCTACATTCCAGAAAGAAAAGGGTCTAACATCATTTATGGCGTCAGAAGTAGTGTTTCTGGGAAGGGTAAGTATGGGTTATGATTTCAATCTAGCAGTCCCCTGTAATAATTAGTCCTAATAATTAGGCCAAATTTTTTCCAAATTTGCATTGGAAGCCTTCACAACATACCACTTCACACCATACCATCTTTTTACTGCGATTATTACAAATCTTGGGCACTTAGTAAAGTATCTCTTTATTTATGATACACCTCATATTTTATTTTGCTTATTAGAAAATATCAGGAAAGTAATTTATATCAACAGACACTTATTTGACTTTCCTAGTTAAGATGTAGTATTTCAAGGATACACACATTTTGATTTTTCAGCCCACATGAAATCTGCCAAGCAAGTACTTTCTCTTGCATTATATCAAAGATATTCTCTGTTACCTTAAGAAAAGTGTCAATACTATCTTTTCTTCCAGGGCAAGTCCTAAGGATGAGGTCACAGTCACATCTGTATTTGTAAAAGAGATTCAAACATTTCCAGAAGGCTGAGGTAACATTTATGTAAAAGTAAATTTCAGAGCTAGTGTGGGTACAAAGATAACCTAGGTGGAGAAGAAACGACAAAGAAAAACTGGTGTTGCAAGGACGAACATGTAATTTGGAGGCAATCTAATCTAATCATCATATTGATTAAAGTTAGACAATTTAAAAGTATATGCAGTCACAAAGGAAGGAGCAGGAGATGCGACAAAAGATTTTCAAGATCTGAAAGATAAGGGTTAGCTCTGCATGGTGGACTTGCCAGCCCCTGACAGGGAAAGGAAATAGGAAACAGAGATCTATTCAAGTTTAACAAAGAGGCTCAAAGAGAGAGGAGGAGAAAACAGAAGATAATACAGACACAGCAGCATCAAAAAATACCCTTAGGGTCTTAGGAGATAATACAAGGATCTAGACTCCTCTGCAGTAATTAGTGACACCTGACAAGGGTTGCTCAGCTGCAGTTTTACTTACCAGTAGTAGGTGATAAGTACATCTAATGCAACCTCTATTCTTTGATAATAAAGTAATGCTAGGGCTTATATGGTGCATTTTTGCTTTAGCATCTCCCAGTAAGAGAGATTAGCAATTTGCTTTCATTTTGAGGATTCAGACCCCTAAAGAGAACCTACAAGAAAGCCTGAGAAGGACTTTTGACAAAGGCATGTTGTTATAAGACAAGAGGTGATGCCTTTAAACTGAAAGAGGGTAGATTTAGATAGGACATTGGGAAGAAATTCTTCACTATGGAAATGATGAGAGATAAGAACGTGTTGCCCAGAGAAGTTGTGGATGCCCCATCCCTATAAGTGTTCAAGGCTGGGTTGGATGGGGTTTTGAGTAACCTCACCTTGTTGAAAGTAAATGGTTTTTTAGGTCTCTTCCAACAAACTACTTTATGATTCTATGGTGATTCCATCTTTCAACTGCTTCAGCTTGCATCTAGAAGGTGGATCAGAACCGTATCTTTAATCAGCAAGCCTAGTTGGTGACTGCTACATGTTCCCTCAGTCAGCAACCCAGGCTGGTGACTAGTGGCAATCGAAATGGGTTGCAACATTAGCTATGTTTTCCCTGTTCTGGATTTACAAGAACTTCCTATTTAAAAAGAGTTATTCTTTTTCCCCTTTAACTATTTGTGGCAAAATTACAATGATTTTATTTTATATATAAAAATTATGGCTCAAAAATATAATTATGTAAAATAATATATTTTAAAAGATCTTTATGTATGTTCTGGTTTCAGCAGTTGTCCACAGATATGCCAAGAATCTGATGTAGTTCTTATTGGACAGTCCATTGAAGCTGTATTAACTTCATATGAATCCCCCCTGCAAACTATGTTTATATCTGAAAACTAGATTAGGTTATGTGGAAAAAAATTTAAAAATAAACACTTATGCAGAAAAAGATTGTGTCTCTCCATGCAGGGATAGTATATTGTTGTTTGCAAAGATGGTTACTACGAATAGCAATAGTCCTGCATGAACTGTATAGAAATGGATTTTATTTCAGTACATTGCATTACAGATCCTAAGCCCAACCTTGTCATCATAATTTTTCATACAATTATGTATGAGTGCTATCTTCCTAAAGATTCTATCCATCTTTTACTGCCTCTGGCTGTCATCTGGAAGAAAATTCTCGATCATAATGCAAAAGACTTTCCAAACCCAGAAGTTAATGACCACAGTGATAACTACTATTTATGCATTCTACTCCCCAAAACCTCTGAGCATCAGCAACATCTGCAAATTGAGAAAGGCATATGCTGAAGCATGTGCTAGCAGTAGCTTACTGGCAACAGCATGATGATGGATTTTGGACCTTTTTACCTTAAGGATCAGTCTTTTCCAGGTTTCTCAAGTGGTTTTATTTGGTTGACTTTACAATATCTTACATCAAAATAAATTTGGTGATCATGTACCTATCCTAAAACAAGAATCTAATTCACAGAACATCATGGCAACTTTATTCACCATCTACATAGAAAACTTAAAGGTGGCATAAATAGAGAGACTGGCAGACACTCTCATTCTAGTCTGGTTTTAAATAATTAGGGCAGGACTATAGCAAAACTAAACTGGATGTGAAAATATGGATTGTTCTGACTGCTCCATTTTCTGACGTCTCCCTTTCAGCACACTCTTCTAAGAGACAGAACATTCCTATATGATGTGAGATCTTTTGACTTGAATGCATAATTTATCTATGCATTTCCTATTTCAGAATCTATTGTTTTGAAGAAGTCTCTTGTTCAAATATTTTTTAAAAAAATCTTTCTCAAATTATCTGCTGCATTTCAGGGTTAACCCTCAAAGTACTCTGCCATTCATATTCCACACAGAAAATCAACGATTGCTGCTCATTTGCGATTCCTGCCAAATTGCTACACTCTGCTCAGACGGAGACTAGCTCAAGACCCTAATATGGTGACAGCTGCTGGGAATGTTATTCTGTAAACTGAATAGCTGAATAGTATTCTATCAGCTAACAGCACACAGTCTTCTGAGATCTTATTTGAATATAGGTGGTGATAGCACATTTCCTTGTAACCCATATGTACTTCACAATATGCTGAGTTTGTTCTTACTGCAATAATTATAGATGCTTGCATTTGTTTAAGTTCATACAAATTCTTGCAGGATCAGGGTTAAAGTTCAAAATTAAGTAGTCAAATGAAGGTGCAAGTTCTTTATTTAGCTGGTTGACATCAGCTAACATAGTAAATGCTTTTGTCCAGAACAAATAACGATAATTTGGGAAAACAGAATATGCCTACACTGGAGTCAGTGAGTTAGAACATTTTCTAACATACACAACAAAACCATGTATATCATAACAACCACAAAATCACACTTTTCATAAACCAATCAATCTTCAGATTAGAATTTTTTACATTTCTTACTTCCACTATTTTTGCTGGAATTCTCTTCCACGCTTCATTGCCTTACTGTACATATCCCTGCAGCCCTACAACACTTTTTTTTTTTTTTAAAGCTAAACATCTCCTATCATTCATCCTCATGGCAAAAAAACGGACTATTCACAAGAAACATTCACTAGCTCCCAGCCCCTGCTCTATAGTCTGAAGAAAACAGTCTCATGCTGTATGATAGGTATTTCTATTCATTCTGATATCTTTTTCCACTTCCTTTTAGAAAACACATGATCAGCCTCTATATACAATGGTGCTTGTTTTATAGAACAACCAAACAAGTATTTTGTCTTCAAACCTGCACTAGTAGCTGAATTTGACTCCCTTAAGAGAAAGAAATTTGGATATTTTATAACAGTTGATCAATAAGATCAATGGTATATATCAATGAGGACCATCTGATTGTGTTGTCAGATCTGGCAAGAGGGAAGTGGGAATAAGAAAAGAGTAGTGTAACTGTTACTTCATGTGTTAACTTCAGAAAGTATAGAAAATTTGGGGCATTCTACCTCTTTTCTTAAACTGAGTTGCAAACTGTTACCTTCCCCGTCATACTGTCACCTGTGGCCCCAAAATGTAAACCGAGCCACAGAAATGACCCAGGCAAAAAGAAGCCAAAACCAAGCCATCCTCCCCACACTGACCCCTGCCCTGCACACTCAGCCCTGGAAGTATGGGCTGTGACACAAGGCATAGCAACAAGCAGCCAGGAGCCGGAGAAGTAGTCATAAACAAATTCAAAAAGAGACAAAAGAATTGCAGCTAGCTTTTATTATTCCTCAGTGTCTTCTGTATTGCTGCAATTATTATTGATTTTCAGCTAGATTTTTAAAATTTGGGGAGAAGAACAGTTGGGTTTGGCTTGTTTTAAACAAGGCAAGTTTTGAAAAAGTAGCGTCAAACTTGAAGGTGAGAAGCTGAGAGCAATATCTCTTTCTCTAATTTAATTTCATTAATTTGTGAGGGAAAGGATTAGTGCTTAAGCAGGTACATGGCACGCAATGAAGCAGCAGGTGAGTACTGGTGAGACTGAACACTAGATACTGTCCTACAAATGTATTTTGTGGGAACAAAAGGAAACTTACTGCAAAAGCATCATTTAAAGACCTAGAACTAGAGTGCTTGAAATACATTGGCTTTAGGCAAGTCCTTTCATGTACATTTAAATTATCTATGGACTCAAGTAGAGTCTCCAGAGAAGGCTTGCAGGTTTCGCAGTCAATGTTCAAGCCCTGTTTTAACATCGTGAACAAGAACTAGAACAGGCCTAAATGTTGGGTTTTCAACCGTGTATAATAAACAATGTCATTACTCCCTACAGCGAGAAGATAAGCCTCCTGCTGATCTTGACTCCCTCTCTGTAGTAAAAAAGGCAATTCAGAGCAGGAAGCTAACCTAGGTGCTTTGAGGCAGCCTCTGGACGTAACTTTTCTCCACTCCTTTCACAAACCTATTGGTTTAGGCACATATTACTATTCCCTCACCCATGCCCCAAAGAAGATTCATTTGAGAATTTTCCTTGTGTTCAAGTTCAAATTTGCGTAGAGATTATTAATGGAAATTTTACATTACATCAGTTGCAAGACCGATCTTGGTGGAATTTCATTAATATATCCCCTTTAACAAAATCCATTTTCATTCTCTGCTTTAGCTGATTCCTCACTTCCTTATAATTCCTGTACCATTCTTTGTCTTCAGCAGGTTAACTACTAATTGCCTGGATAATACTGTGGTATAATTATTTCTCTAAAATTATTCAAACAAAGACAACAGGTTAACCAGGCTTAGTCCACTTTTGGGGAAATGGGTGTTTCATTTTAACTGTTTTTCTAAGTGGTTCCTAAGCGGTTCTTGTTTTCTGTTGTCCTGAAGCATTTTCAGTTGTTCTTTTCTCCGAGAAACTTCACAAAGCCTTGCGGGTTACTGAGCTCAAACCAATAGTTCTGTAGTGACATGACACATTTTTGCCCGTTCTCTTCATTGAAATTTGACTGAATTTAGATTTTGAGTTCTAGGTTCAGTGTAATACAGTATAGGAACCACCTTTTTGAGCAGATAGGTTGCATTTACACCAATAACGAGGGTCAACATTAAAGTTATCCTATGCTTCTTTTGTGTCAGTGAGGGTTAAGGACCCACATTTCTCAGGTTAAGGACCCACATTTCTCAGGTCAATGGTCAGAAACACTGAGCAAGATTCTATAGGTATAGCCTATTCACTTTGACAGCTCAGTTTAAACTTCATAATTGTCTGTATCTATGTCTTTGTTCAGCGCTTGATTATCTCTCTTGAATTTATAAAAGTGTGCTCTATGTTTTACAACAACATAAAAGTTCAGGAACCATATATGTTACTTTAAGAGAAAATATTAAGTGGAAGAGAGCTATATTTTGTCAACAGATTGCAGCATAAGAAGAATTATAAAAAACAGTTATATGGTGGTAGTGTGTCGGTGTAAAGTGAAGCATGTTGTCACAGTCCCCACCTCCCTCATAGTTTGGTGACCCAACAAAACCTGAAGTCTTTATCTCTGTCCTTGTTGTCATCCAGACCAGCCTGTCTTGCCCCACAATCCTGCCACACTTGCAGGAAGGGTGACGTTTACATCCTTCTCTCACACTCACCCTGCTCATTTCTTTGGAACATCTCTCAGCTTCACAGGGTATAAGGCAGTCAGCACCATTTCTACCACACATAAAACCCTGAAACCTCAGCCATTTCTCACACTGTATAAAGTACACAGCATCCTGAAGAGATCCTGCATTATAGAAAGGCTTCACTTTGCATATATATAATAAAACATGGATAAAACATGCATGAGTGATATACAGGACACAGATGAAGGAGGCTCAGGTAGCCTATAGGGGATGCTGTCAGTGCAGACAGACCTGAGATGGAAGCTTGTTTAGGAACAGGAAGACCTGATACAGTTGTGAATGTGATTCCAGAACATGCTACTGCTTTACAAACAGTCTGCCAGTGCATCAAGAATATTTTTACTGAAATAAGGACTTTTTAACTGTTTGTCTATGTAGTCAAAAGGAAAAAAAAAAACAAACAAAAGTGTTTAAATATGCTAAAATAATGTAACAAAAATAGAATTTATACATGTTATTAAAAGAATATCTAATAACATAAACAGCTGGGTAGGTGCAAAATAAGATGCAGATGAGATCCTAAAATGGAATTTCTTGTCTTCTGAGTGCTTGACTTCACAACCTTAATATTGCAGGTTTTGAATGCATAACTTCCTTGTTTTGTTTTAAGAACACTACAACCACAGAAAACACATCACACAGATGGCTCATCAGCAGGGTCAAAAGTTGGGCTATCACTTAATTTTACATTTTCATAGAGACTATCTTCTATTTCTTAAAGTGTTTGAATGCTGAAAAATATCTCAGACACACAAATCTACCAACAGCCTCCACTTTTTTTTACCATTTTTCAGGAAGGAATGGCTCTAAAGGGGCTTTTTCTGACTGCTTGAAAACAGAATTTACATAGAGATTAATACACTTGAGACATTCCACAGGACACAAATCTGTTTAATTGGTTTCTCTTGACTGTAATCGTTCTAACCAAGATAATTTTTTTCAGCACTTGAGAAATTACAGACAAAAAAATCCAGTTTGTAATCATCTTGCTGAACCATGCAGCAGTCCTCTATTAATTTTCTATTGATATATTCTTCGCTTATTGGCTGAAAGTGCAGCCTGCTCTGTGAAGTTATAATATGAGCAAAAAAGTAAGAATAATCTCTACAAAGCAATGGCTGATATGAACGCCTGGCTAGACGCTGTGCAAACCTCCACGCTGGTGACTGCCACCAGCTGACTCAGAATCTGTCAAAAGCTTCTAATCTTCTTCACTTTTGCCTCATTTGCTGCCACATTTTTGCTTGATGGTGAAATCTTGACAAGTCATTGCCGTGGCTTTGTTTCAATTTAGTTTATACACTGATCTAGCTATACCACAGCTTTGGCAGCTACTAAAATATATACTTTGTTCTCCCATATCCCCAGTGATTTTACAGACTCTATAATGTTCAGATCTTATCAGTCACTGAATTTCATCTTCTCAGATAAGTGAAACTTTCCATTCCTTCCTGTTCTTTGCCACCAAACATTCCTTTTTATCATGATTTTCAATCCTTCAACTTTAGAGCATTTATACTGAGGTCAGTGAATTTGTCATCTTTCCTTCTACAGAGATGCTCCTGTGCATCCTAAAGTAACTACCAAACAGTTCTCAGAGGACATAACACGTTAAACTCCTGCCACCGTATTTTTTGCAAGATTGTTATTCTATGAAACTTCTTGCATGACATTTATGCAATCAAATTATAATTGACTTCTCTTACCCCATCTCCACCAAGAGTAAAATATTAAAGTGGTGCAATGAAGTGAAAAATAAAAGTTGGTATATAAGGATCATGCATTTTAAAAATGAGTTGTTAATCTGTCAATAAGATCAATAAATGTTTGCCATTTTTTCTGTCTATGGAAAAGATAAATATTTTGTTGTAAATATAAAGAACAGAGTTGCAAATTTTGCTTGTCACAGCAAAGGCACAATATATGATATATTAACCTTTCAGCCCATAAGCATTTGTCTATGTATTGACTCTAAATGACATCAGCAAACATCATAGAAAGGAAATAATTTGTTGCTGAATGAAATGCATGATGAGGCCAGTCAAAAGGAAATTAAGTTATAACCACTTTCCCCTTTGCATGTCTCTTAATTAAAGTCAAATTTAGAAAAAACTTTGTAACTGAAATATTCATTACAGAAATAATAGTCTAACTAGAAAGTATTCAGTGAAGATGTGTTTTAGCATATTCTGTGATACTTGTACAGCTGCTTAATCCTGTAATTGACATCAGGTCTTCCGGCTGATTTTCTGAGAAAAGCCAGCTAAGGCAAGAAAGATTTTTTTTCCATCTTTTTCAAGACACAAAACAGCAGAAAAGTGTATTCAAGAGGGATGTTTGAAGTAGCATGCAGGAGCTAAATCCTGTTAACACATAATGAAAAGTAGATTTAAATCCCATAAACTTCACTCAGTTTCTTTTAATGTTTATAAACTGTTTACTGAAATAATAGTGTTTCTGTTTAGCGATGAATGCAACAGTGAAATATTTCTTCTTTAGGGGAAAATCCAAAAGGTAATGCTTTTTTCCTAATAAGTTTTGTACTTAGTTATGGCATAGCACTGCTGATGTGGAAGGTTTGAAGCTGAGTAACAATAAGATTTTATTAATGTTTTGTGACAGTGTGCCTAGCAGAAAGGATGGAATTGATGGATAGTCATGCTTTTTTACACCACTCATTTGGTGACTCCATTATGTCTGTTAGTAGAGAATAAGGCTGTCTGTTAGGCACACATAAGAAGCCCAAGTTTACCAACACCAAAAGGGATGCTACAGTAATTTAATTCTGTACACTCAGTCCTCATTTCTCACATCACAGGGGTTTTGGGCATAGAAGTAATCAGGTTTGTTGTGTTTTTTTAAAGTCAGATTAGTTCCCTAATTCCCAATTCACCTAACATGAACAAAGACTTGCGCTGACACAGCACAAAGAAGGGGAGGTGCTGCAGGAGGGAAGGAAGAAAAATAAAAGTCAACAGGCACTGAGACATAACACTTTGTACCATGAAACTGCAGCTCAAATCAGGAGCAGCTTAATTTCTCTAGAGTAGAGAATGAGCAGCAGTTGTAATTACTGCCTGTAAGTGCAAACGCTCCCTCACTCCCCTGCCTTGGAGAGGCTGAAATGCTGCTGGCCATTTAAGACAATTTACAGTTCCCTTGCCAGTGTAAACAGTTATATCTAATAATACCTCTCATTTCTCCCTTTTTAAGAGGAGTTTCTTTTTTAACCTATATTATCCTGGTGATCTGGTTTACATCAGAGGCTTGCAAAACCAGAGACAGAACTGAATGGGCTGCAAACTGCAGAGCAGGAACAGAAAATCCTCTTATTAAGATGTAGCCCACTGGCCCGTGTGGCTACAGGCAGTAATAGAGGATGACAGGCGCTGGATCAAGTTCCCCAAATATTCCCCACTGAAAAGGGCTTTGTGACAACCTAGGTACATTTCCAGTGTTTTTTTTCACCTGTAGTCAGAAAATCTTTCCTATTTCGATTTAAAGATTTCTGTTTGCAGAATTAAGCTGACATAATATCCTCACCCATTAGACTTTACTTGGCTTCTAAGATTTGTAAGAGGATTTTTGAGGACAAGCTTGGCTCTACTCCACAAGAAGAGGGTAGATATCAATGTATCCCAAGGGCACACATCTTCTGAGTAGGTTTGGTCATAGGCCTCCTGTAACCTACTTCACAAGCAAATTTGACTCATGTTCTCATTTCTTCCTAGCTTATTTTATTTTTCTGTCTAAGACTCAACAACACTGATCAAAATATAAGTAAAATGTGATCCCAAGCTATACAAGACTACATGAATTTTACTTACTGCCACTTCTGAAGCCTGTACCAAAAAATTTTCTTGCTGTTGACCAACTGGAAATTTCCACTCATGTCATAGTTTGCTAAAGCATATGAGTCTTTTTAGGTCTCAGAAAATACTTTGCATGCTCTAGGACTAGAATGAGGCATATTTGCTCCATTTGAATTTGAAAGGCTAATTCATTAGCACATTACGCCTACATCAAAACATTCATCCTCAGAGGTGCTAAAAAGTCATCTGTCAGTTTTCTAGAATTTTTAGTTCTATATAATCTTTACCCATATTACTGGACAATTTTCTTTCATGCCAAAAATATATCTATGTTTTGCTTAATTTTTATGAACCCAATATATCCTTCTCTCCTTAACCATGTCTTTTCTTAATTCTTAAATGGACAGACTGGGATGTCCCTTCAGATGGTAATTCCACTGATGTCAGTATAGTTACAGTGCCTTGGCACTGTTGTGCAAGTCCCTTTTCATAGGCTGGTCAACACAGCAAGGACAAAAGGATAATTCTCTCAAAAGAGAAAACACAGACAAGGCTGCAGAGGGGCACAGAGGCAGCTCCCCACCTGCCACTGATACTTCAGGCTCCTCAAAAAATTCTGTTTTCTCTCTGGCAAGGAGTTACACTCTCAGCTCTCAGTTAAATTCCTTTCCTTCTCCTTCCCTTTATCCTCAGATTCCTAAGGGAACAAGAAATGTTCCCGAGAATATTTCTATTCTCATTTAGCCAATTAAATTCTCTAGTGGATGTGCCATACAGAGACCTACACACACTCACTCAACAGTAAATCAGTAGCAGTGTTAAAGTATTTTTCAATATAAATAGTTGGAGCATACAAGGGTTCCTAATGAAGAGGATTTTCTATATACTTTTTTTTACCTTGGTTTACTTTCTCATCATTATAAGCTGCAGCAGGCTTTACAAGCCTGAAGGACAGGTGAACAAGCAGAAAGCAGATGAAAGGCACTTTTTAAACAAGTCACTTCTGGCAGCATGGCAGAGGTTGATCTGAGAGGCTAGTCAGAGGCAGAGGAGATAAGAGCTGCATGTGGCTATCCTAGACAGGCTGTAGGATAGCCTTGTGCAGGAGGCAGGGAGACAGTGGGAAAGATCAGGAATGTTCCCAACACCCTCAAAATGGCAACTACAGGAAGGAAAAGAGAACAGACTAGAGGAAAAGAAAGCTGCAGTCATGTTCAAAGTTATGTTGAAGTTTGAAACTGAGCACAAGAGGTTTTATTTAATACAATAATAGAGAAAGAGCCACAGGGATTTGAAAAGAGGAATTACGTCTCTGTGTCAATAGAAAGGAAGATTACTCTGGTAGCTTCATTTTGTAGGAATAGAAGGGGTAAGACATTGGGGGCCTATTTGTGATAATAGATTCAGAGCTCACATTTAACACATTAAGTTTAACAAACAATACTAAAAATATCTCTCCACACATTCACCATAATTGTAATATGTTTAGCTACTGAAAGTATTTGTTGATCCTGCCTCTCCTCCTCACTTCCCCTTACATCCACAGATGACAGAAATCTTTTCTTTCCAATTCTTTCTTAAGTGAGAAAATATAATTGCTATTGAAGATGCTACCACCCGTATTGCTTTTCTTTAATCATAGAGAGACATTCAGCTGAACCCTTAACAATTGAATTTCACAGTGTTTACATAAAACTGGATCGAGGATACAATTCATTTCTGTGTGTTGTAAAGACAGTGGTTTTTTATTCTGCAAAATGCAGCACATTTCCATATTTATCATTGTAAGCATAGAATTGCCTAAAGGCAGCACATCTTTAATTAATTTTTACTGCAGTGTGAAAAGAATCCTAAATCATTAATCATTTTTCTTTCACTATATACTGAAAGAAAATTTTCCTTTCTTGTTCTATACATACACATGCGTGAGCACACACACACACAGAGGAAATCTTGTTGAACTTGGCTTTCCAACAACCTGGTTACAAATTGAACTGCTTTCAATGTCTTGATCTAAGCTGATCTAGCCATGAGAGAGTAGTCCTCTGGTAATTGTGGGATAGTCAGAGTTGCCAGTGCCCAGCCAGCAACTTCTAGAGCCTGTACCACTTTCAACAGGCACAGATGCTAGATCGAATTTAACTTCTAACATATATTTTCTTGCCAATTTTTTTTAGCTTTCATTCACCTTCCCTAATTGGATGACAACTGTTTCCACAGCCCAAACATCCTCCTGTCTTCTATTATTTTCCATTACAAGAGGTGAATAAATAGCTTTCTGTCAGAGAAGGCAGTTGTATTTCTTCCACATATGTATTTTTCCACTACATAAATGTTAACATACAAGATGTTACGCTTCATAGTCTCCCCTAGGTTTGCTTAAATGAATGCACCCTATAAGTCGATCTGCTCCCTAAACAAAGTCTGGTAAATCAATTTATACATGCCAAATATTGTATGCATATTAACTAACTGTTCCAATAACCCTCTGCCACTGGCAGTCACTACTGGCCCCATCAAAGGACAAAATAATGAAGAAAGAGAGAGAAGAAATTGTGCCTCCAAATTACTTCTACAACTCAAGATTCTAGAGACTTTCTTAAGAAACTAGTGAATCTTACAGGGGTTGGCAAGTAACTATTTGGCAGCCAAATTAAAATCTGGCCTATATAAGCAATTCAGAGTCACACGCAGACAGAACTAGATGCATACACTGAAATTTCAAAATGCTAAAACTATAGTATGCACTAACCTCTATCCTTAAAAAAACACCAGCCTCCTTACTAGTCTGAAGAACTAACCTTATATTTTCCTTTTTTCTTTTTTTCTCTTTAAAGTTCCCAGTGTACCAAGTATGTCTGAATACACTAAAATTCTGCTGTTCTTGATAAGCATGGGAAATTAAGTAACTGTACCACATCTACCTAAGCATGATCAGAATCAGAAAGGAAGCAACTCTTTGCCCAGGTTATACAAGTGAGGTCTTATATAGAGAAGGAATTTTTCTGTCAAGCCTTTGTGCTGCGTTTTATATGAAGGGTGAGCAACTTTTACTCAGTGAAGACAGAGGCAATCCAGCTGAGGAGGCTAGCCCAGTGTGCCACTTGACACACAGCTCCTAGGAGACAATAGAGAGATTCAGTTTCACATCAAAGCCAGCTGAATACGTTGTTCTGACAATTTTTGACAAGTGAAAATAAATCTCCTTAATGCTTAAATATAAATGGTCTTCATTTGTATGTTCCATCTAAGTGCATAACTCTATTTCAACATTTCCTAGTTGTAATTTTTATGGACTCATCATTTTTCTTTCATTTCAACCAAATTCAGCATATAAATTAGTGTCAACACTTTTTAATATCATACTGGATAAGAATTTCTATTTTCTGGTGGCATTAGCACCCTTGCTTCAAAATGATCTTCTGAACCACAGAGGGAGATTTGGAAAACCATCTTTTGAGTATGCTCATAAGCTTGTCTAACATACACACGGTACCCTCGTGTTTAACATTTTAGGGCCAAATATCAGAGGAATCATTTCAGTGGTGACACACAAATTGAGACTACACAACTTTCTGTATACAGACTGTGGTAAATTTTAGCTTTTCCTTCTCTTCATTGTTAGTATTTGCTGTGTGTCACATCAACAAATTCAGGTAGATTGTTTCTGAAAATTATTGCTAAGATGAAACGCTACACTCCTTACTTTCTTAAAAAGAATGTCAGTAATGGATATGCAATAAAGAGATTAAAAAAAGATTAAAAATCTCTACAAGGGGGTGGTTTTTATCATACAGTCTTTGTATGTCACTCAGTACTAAATACACTACACATTATCTTCTACCTATATATACCTTTCCATGAGGGCTGCTCTTTGAAAGGTGATACACCTTCTGTGAAGGCAACTCCTGAAAAGGGGATCTATATGATCTTGGTATCTGAAATGGATTAGAAATATATTTAAATCAGATGATTCTTTCCCCATACATTGGGATTTTAGGATGGTTTTCTTCAAACAAGCATGCTTCTGGTTTTGTTTGAAAGTAGAAAAATATTTTTTTTCTTTCTCCATGGTGGTAATATTCTTTTACATATTCAGAGTATATATTCATATATATGAATATATAATGTATTCTTTATTCAAAGTACATTTTTATATATTCAGACTACATATATATCAAATAGATTACTGTAAAATTGCTGCTTGATAACAAGAAATAATTCCCTGTATGTGAATAGAATTAGGAAAAACTCATCTCCATTTCGTAGTTAGAGACAGATCCTTGTTTAACTGAGATCAAAATAAGAATAACCACGGATCAGATCAACTCTATATCATTTAACATAATCCTTTATGTCCAACCTCCAGATCTTAAAACCTGTACATCACTTAATTAAGTAAAGCATACAAGGTCCTGAAGATGAAAGTTTATGGAGCTGTCTGAAATTATAGAACACAACTTTGAAGTGTAATAGAACAAATAAGAGATCATAAACAGGGGAAAAAAATCCACTTAAATGGTGTCATGGAATGGGTCAGCTCAGCAGGAAGTATCGTTTGTCTGTGAGACAATTTAAAGCCTGCTTGCATTGCTTATGTTCAAGCATTGATGATTTAAAAGATTTTTATGTTCCTTAGATTTCCATAGCACTTCTTGCAAAACTCCCTCACAACCAAGGAAAAGTATTTTTAAAATGCTAAATATACTTTCATGTTGGAGGCTTAAGAATAACTCATTTAGATCTGTTGTAGCAAGTGCAGCAACTGGCACGGCAATAGTCTAGGTGTTAGTCTCAGCTCTGATATTTTGCCAGTTCTTTTGACTTTTACCCAAGAAAAGATTAAATCATTTTAATGAACTCCTGAAATCCTTAATGTGGCATGTAGTTCCACTGCTTGTTATTTAGCACCATGCAGATTTTGAAATACATTGGGTTTAAAACATGTACAAGTAATAAAAAACAATTTAATTATTTCTCTCTGCTCCTATTTTGGTGTGGGTTTTTTTCAGAAAAACTTTTTTACCTTTCATAGAAGAAATTCTTGAAGCTCTTACATGATTTATTATCTACATTAAAATAGCATGTAGCATAAAAGACAAGAATGAACTCTCCCTTTTCCAGACAGAAAACAGCATAAACCATGAGACAGGTTGAACTCAATAGAGTAACGAGAATACCAGAAGAGTCAAACAACTTTTTATGCTGAGTTCTGTGAATTTTAAACAGTTTGTAGATAAAGATACACCTGACAAAACATAATTACACATGACTGCAATCTGCTATTTTGAGTAATATAGTCTACGTAGTTTAACTTTTACTCAGAAGAATTTTCCCTCAGCATGAAACATAAACTTAGAGGACTGAAATATAATTACACCTATTACAAGTCTGGGGAGGAAAAACAAAAGCAGCAGAAAAACAATCTGACCAAGGAAAAAATAACTGAACTTTGAAACAAGAAAAGATAACTTTCTCAACATCTCTTATGGAAGAGCTGGTAAAGGATAAAAGATAGAAACTCCAACTATATTTCAGAATTCTTTCAGAAGATTGTCATCATCAGTACTAACCTACATAAAAGGAGGTTCTTTTAAGAAGTCCTCTTCAAATCTAAAAATCAAATCATGACACAGAGGACTTAATTATTTACTTTTAGTGTGACAGAGGACACGTACTTTTAATCTTGGAGATTTTAATGGGGCAGTCAGCCTGTCTCAGCTTAACAAAGTCTCTATCATTATGGCAGTCATTTTACATACCACAAATTCATTCTCTCAACATCAGGTTAGTTATTACCTTGAGGTCTTATGGAAGGGAAATTAAACTCGTGACATTCCAGATTTGAAATATTGACATAGAAAGGAAAGAATGCATGTCTTTACTCCCAAATCATGTCATATTCAGTCAATCAGGTCTTAAAATCTACCAGTAATAAAGAACAGGCACATGTTAGTGAGCTGCTCCAGAAGGGGTCTCAGTGAAGGCTGTTAACCACCAGACCCAGCACACAGAAGAGGCATCAAGTCTTCTCTAGTAACAAAAGGAGGACCGTCATAGATGCAGTATCATGGGGAGGGAGTAAATAGAATATCACAAACTTTATAGAATAATCTCTCTTCCTTATCTCCCGTCTCTTTTTCTGATTTAGATGGCAGCTATGATGACATGACAAATTTATGAAGAAATGTAGGGGAGATACACAAATAAGGACTGCTGACCTCATTTCGTGGAGAGGCTGCCAGTCTTGCAAACAGCTTGAACAACTTGCTTCACAGAAGGAACATCTCTCATTGTCTTTGACTCAAGGCACATTAGATGATTTTGAAATAATCACACAAGAGCAAGATAAGGCTGTTTTGGCAAATGTTTTGCAGGAAATAAGGAAAGGTACCTGGGCTAATAACAGCAATTTAGGAGGTGCAGGAAGGAGGTGCCCGAGGTTTAAGAAGTCCACAGTTCAATTAAATGCTAAAGCAAGTGCTGCAAAGAAAAGGATTATCAAAGTTATAAATTATTTTTGTGACCCAACGGGAAAGAAAAACATGACCCACAAACTTTATTTCTTGCTAAAGCTAGCAACCTTTATAATTACTGAATAGATTGATACAAATTAATTGATTTTCCAGAATCTGCTCAGAGTATGGAGCAACCTCAGCCTCAACCTAAAAATAGATGCAAGGAGTCAGCCATCAGGTCAGCAAGTTTTGCCTGTCTTTTGCCCCCGCTTCCCATATCCCTTTAGGAAAGACTACCCCTCTTTGATACTACAAGCTACTTCAGTGTTTCCAGTCTAACACCTGTGGGAATAGAGCTTCAGAGGGTCTGTGAACAAAGGGGATGTTCAAGGCTCTAAGGGTAAATGTCAGTGAAACAAAAATTAACTTCTTTTTTTCTCTCATTGTCAAGGGGGAGGGGAAATTGAGTGACAGAAATTTTATTTACAGCCTGAGTCTGTTTTATAATCTGGGATTGACATTACTGAATACTCAAAACTTCATAAATATTTATTGTGAAAACACACTTAAACCTCACTGACATCATGGCCTTGTTCAAAGTCCAAGGGGCTGCACTGGAGGAACATAAAGGAATTGCTTAATGCTTATTATTTACATAAAAATTTTGCTGGATTAGGACCTTGAAAACACAACTGTTTCTATAGCTATTTTGCTCTTTTAAGTTCTCACAACTTGATACCTACACTTTTCTCATATTCCTGTTCATACAGTCAAAAGTATTTTTGCCGCAGGAGTATTACACTGAAGAGCTGGGCTTACAATTATAAATAGAAGAGACTTTAATTATCAATTCATACTCACCTTCAAACTATTCAGCATCTCTAGAAATTGGTTCTCACTTTTCTTATTTTTCAACCAGAAGCAGCTCAGTACAACATAATTTACACCATTGCAGTAGGATTATCTTTGACAAGTCACCATCCCAGTCCAGTGACTTCTCTGACAACTCCTTTTTTAGTCCTTAACTGAATTAAATAAGAATGAGAAATAGAAAGTGGAGTGCACAAAACATATCTTTTTTTCTGATGTCCAATTCAGAGGAATTACTAGCAGAGATAACATTTCATAACTATGCCATCATATCTGTAAGAATAAAATTCTAATAATTAAACCATTCTATATGAAATTCAGCATTAATTACTTGCCAAAATGCCAATACCAATTAGTTAATGAAGTATTCAAAATGGCAGTTCACTAAACCTAACTGATCTTTAAGATCTAATTTAGCTATGCCCTACTTCAAGCTGAGTGCTGTCACTGGAAGGCTACAAAACATATGCTGTTACACATGTGCTATCTTACTATCTCCTTCTTCCTATTCTTTGATCTTGGCATCATTCTTTGTCTCCTGAGGTGTCCATTTCTTTTTCATCCGTTGATTGTATAATTTTTTCCACAATATCAATACAAAAAATTTAAATATTACAGCATGTTAATTCTACGTTAACCATCCAAAGAATAAGAAACTATTTCCTATGGAAATAACTAGACTTCCTGAGACATACTGAGACGTGTTCCACTCAACTACAAGTTGTCCATGCCATTCCAGAAATCTCTGAGTCAAGTTGTAAAAGCAAGAAGTTTGTCCAGTCCATAACAATCCCTTGGACAAAATCTTGCCTAGGAATAAAAAATGGCACCTCCAGATAATTGAACATATTTTTTAAAATTTCTTGCAGCAAGAAACCCATAGTCTAAAGATACACCTTTTTTTTCATACTGAATCTTTTTATTTACTAATTGGTTGGAGAAAATTATACATTATATGATATCTTAACATTTATTTTATGCAGAGAAGCTGATATTTTTTCTTGAAATATCACCGTCTGCATAACAAAATGTGTAAATATACTTAAAGCTAAGCATGAACTTAGTCCCTTTAGAGTGAACAGAACTAGTCCCATACTAAGATCATGCATCTGCTTAAGTACAGTGAGACATGATAATAATATAGTTGAAGGAAATTATTTCCATTATTCATTTAGATACTTTTAAAAAATGGGCATCAAAGAATATTAAAAATAATCACTATTTTTTAAAGATAACTCTAGGATTCTGTGATAGCTGTACCTTTAATTCTATTATGATGTTTTGTGAATCCTAACCTTTTTTATTAATGCTCCCAACTTCATTTTACAAGCCATGTTTAACACAGTAAACAACAAAAGTCTGATCACTGGAAGTACTTCTGGTGAATTCTGCAGAAGGGCTTAATTTTATGGCAATGTGTGCAGTTTCACAAGGTAGTGCAGATCCAGTTGAGCCAAATGTTTGAATGGGGCTCTGAAGTCCTTACAGCCATATCTGCTCCTCATGGTTCTGTCAACTGCAAGCATGGCAGGACCAGCACTGGCCTCACTTTACCTGGGCTGTGGTTAAAATGAAATTGTGTTCTGTGCTAACACAAAGCTAAACAGCTGCCCTGCTCTGCAGCATGCCTCACTGTCGTTGCAACACACAGGTGTCTTCAGCCCTTTGTCAGAGTGGATCCAGCTGGGCTTTGGGATTAGAACCCACAGAACCACTGTGCATTGGCTGTGCTGAACAACATTAAAGAGAGAGGAAAAGTGTTAGTCCAGTTAAGGAGAACATGGAATTTTCTCCTTGATAATCAAGCCCTAGAGCATATGTCCTCAAAGGATACTACTGTGTAAGGAAGACCATCCTATCTTTTTTCTGATCAGATCTCAGCAGGCCAAAGTAAGCAGACCTTGAGGGGCTGCTGAATCCACACATCAGGAGGAGTAAGTAAGTACATGGAATAAGGAGAGGTGCAGCCAATACACAGAAAAAGGTCACCTTCCTTTATTACCTCCCACCTCCCTCACAGCAACAATCACTGAGGGCCCATGTCCACTAAATCCTATATGTTGCTGAAGCATTAAATCTATGGGCTACCCTTTACTTGCAATTTAATCAAATTCCACATGACTTGTTGGTGGAATGTAATATAAATACATTTAGGTATTAATATGTCACATTTGCAGAGCAAGACTCTCCTAGCCATTACTCTTGGTAAGCCTGGAAAGCATTTGTGGTCACTGGCTCAAAACAATAAAAAACCATTTTACAAGCCACAATAAGTACAAGGAACAGTCTTGAATAGATAGGTATTATTATTTTTAATGAACATTGGGCAAGATCACTGTTTCTAGCTATATTGATAGATAACAGCTTTTATACAAGAAAAGCAGAATACACACTATTTAAAATCATGCAGAGTAAGAAAGTATTGTCCCCCTGTTAGCCAACACTTCTAAACCTAATTTTAAACAAACTGCAGCAAATGATTAGATGATGAAGTACTTTATCAATGTGTTTTTATTTTCCATGATACTACTGTTGTTTGCTGAGCTTGCTGTCTATAAACAACTTATAATGTTCACTTTTGATTTAAACAGTGCTAACGTTTCTGCATTTACTGCAATACTGTGCAAGCCATAACACCATAAAGTAAGCCATAGAAGCAATTTGCTCTCTGTATTATATTGATTTTTAAATAAATTAGTAAAGTTTGTGCTTATTCCACGCAGAAAGCAAAAACAAAAATAGAATTTATAAGAATACAGATACAGATTTTTCAAACTTAAACAGAGCACTGGTTATGGAAAAGGTTTGTGGATACATCCTCAGAGACCACAAAATGGTTTCACACCTTCACCAAAGTACTTCCGGAAGGAACATGTCACATTCTTACTAAAATTTAGGACTTCTGTTCCTCTAAGCATGAATCAACAGGACAATTTCTGGACAGTTACAGCTTAAAGTTTGAAAAAGGACTACTCTAAAGCAAATACTTTGCTGATATATGAAGCTTCATTATAAAATGTAATACTTTCCTTCATCACTGATGAAGATGTATGTGTAGAATGGACTAAGCAGTTCTTTCTGAGGGACATAATAAGCAGAAATTCCTGTCAAGAAATTCCTGTTTAAAAAAAAAAAAGATGACAGGTTTTAAGATTAGGGCTGAGTGATAAACAGTTTCTTTGATTTGGCAGAGGAAAAAAAGGAAAAAAAAAACAAAAACAAGCCAACATGCATTTGCGTTGAGAAAGAAAAAAGAATAAGAACAATGCCAGCATGTAAATACAAAGTGTGTGTCCACTCCTTGAACAATATATACAGCATTGGCCCTACCATAGCAGAAAACATAAATAGGAAAAGGCTACCACGGATGATCAGGGGTTTGGAACTCTTCTGTA
This sequence comes from Lepidothrix coronata, assembly GCF_001604755.1. Taxonomy (NCBI): domain Eukaryota; kingdom Metazoa; phylum Chordata; class Aves; order Passeriformes; family Pipridae; genus Lepidothrix; species Lepidothrix coronata. The sequence goes on from NW_016690180.1 coordinate 15,014,233, forward strand.
TGGGAAGATAATAAACAAACTACGATTTTTTCAGCTTGGAAAAGAGTCCATGAAGAAAGAATGATTTATGATGTTTTGCAAAATTGTTTTGTAAGGAATAAATAGTTGCAACAGTATATATTACTCTGATCATTGAACCATAAATAATATAAAGGCAGTGAATAGGAAATTAAAATGGCAGTTTACAAATATTCATTATAACAATTAACAATGTATATACACTAATTAATTCCTTGTGAGGGCAAGAGGGGCAGACATTGCTCTCTTCTCTGTCGTAAACAGTGATAGGACCCGAGGAAATGGCCTGAAGTTGTGTCGGGGAGATTTTGTTTGGATGTTAGGAAAAGGTTGGGTGCTGGAACAGACTCCCCATGGAAGTGGTCACAGCACCAAGCCTGACAGAATTCAAGAAGTGTTTGGTCAATGCTCTCAGGCACATGGTGTGACTCTTGGGGATGCTGGAGTGAGGCCAGGAGTTGGACTCACTGATCCTTGTAGGTCCCCTCCAACTCAGTATATTCTGTGATTCTGTAATACACCATAACAATTAATAATAGATAATTATGTAATTATTACAGTTATTATTACTACAACATTATTCGATTATGGGACAGTGACATATAATCCGGTGAAAGCTGAAAGTGGGTTCCAGAAAGGACTGGAAAAATTCACAGTCAACAGGGCCATAAATGGCAGATAAACATTGTGCTTTTAGCCCAATACTAGCTTTAAAAATTCTCTCTATTTGTTTGACATAAGGTGGGAGAGAAAACCTGAGAAAGCTTTTGCCTTCCTCAGATTTTTAAAACTTTTTCCCTGTGTATCCAATATTGGTCACCATCAGAGTCCTGGTCTAGGTGGATATTCAGTTTGACGCAGTACAGCACAACTTTTATTCTGGGGTCTAAAAAGTTCCGTAGGACATGTAATCTGCCCTAATGTATCATTAAATTTAGAGATGTATATGAAGAAAGAAGAGTAACCTGAGAAACTCATGAGAATCTTAGGCTGACACAATCTTAGGTGTTGGAATTACAAGCATTTCAAAATTATTTTATACAGATTCAAGGGGTTTATACAAAGTGGTAATCATAGAATCACAGAATGGTTTGGGTTGGAACAGACATTAAAGATCATCTAGTTCCAACTCCCCTGACATTGGCAGAGACGCCTTTCACTAGACCACATTGCTCAGAACTCCAAACAGCATGGCCATGAACACCTCCAGGGATGGGACATCCACAACTTCTCGAGGTAACCTATTCCAGTGCCAAATAATGCAAAGGACTTACACACAGCCAGTGTTAAAGAGTTACAAGCACTTTTAACAGACAAAAGGTACTTTTTGTTCCTTCTGAAAATACATAATTTCATTTATGGTGTTCTAAAAACTTTTTATAATAGGAAGAAAAAGGTCTAAATCACAGTATCTGTTGTCCAGCAGTTTATATGAGCTTTTGTTTTGGACAATAAGCTGTATTACTTGATACATTTTGATTTATATTTCCTCACTTGTCAATTAATTCCAGAATATCACCCTTTCCAGAGACTCTTTCCAGTCTAATGTTTAGAGGGGATTAGATAGTCTCCCTGGTTATTTTAATGACTCAGGAATAACCCTCAGAAACTTAAGCTCTATCACAAGTCAGGAAGTACACTGAACTGTGGTCCAGACAGTGTTATCAGTTCCACACAGTTACCCTTACCTGTGCAGAGCACTATGAAGTAACCATGTCTCTGCTGTATGGGGATGTCAGTAATTAAATAGTGCCACTGTCTGTAGGATGTCCATGTCAGACAAAATTCTTGTGTTTCATTTGTAATAATAATATAAAATCTATTTAATGAAATGTCAGTCTTTCAGGGGTTTAATTCTATGATCTTGTTGATCAGGATGACACATAGAATACTTCTGTTCCTTGGAAGCCAAGGACTATTTTGTCAGTGTTGGTGGAATCAGAGTTTCACTTCTGATATCCAGGAAATAATTCTCTTCTTTGGAGAGACAATCTTATGACAGATACAGAGGATATGATAACTAAGCTTGCAATGTTTACTTACGTGTTCTGCTATGAGAGGTATCTCATATGTAATCAGTTTGAATTTTTATCTTCAAGTCATATTTACTGCTAAACTCTTTTCTTAGAACCCTTGATAATTCCTGTCAATAACATGGAACTCTAATATTTACAGACTCGCTCCTTTTAGAGGATGTAAGTACAGAAATGTAAAATTATATTAACTCAAGAAACCGAAAGTAGATTTTAATTGGTTATATAATATTACTCTTTTTTCCGAGACATTTAGACATGAAAATTTCTGAGGAACTTACTCTAAACAATAATCTTTTTTTGAACTGATTTTATTTATGTATATTGGAGGAATCATTTTGCAGTGATTTATATGGTCTGTGTTCCTCTTTCTTATCCTCCTAACTCTGTTGTGACCCCCACAGAGAATACCTGTATTTCCTTGACTCCTGAAGCTCTATTTCCTCTACCTAAGTCTGCTTACCATGAAGTTACTGAAAGTCTGGCCTCATTGCTTCCTGCTGCCAGATGCACAGCAGGTGCTGGTATTCAGTGCTCCTGGAGTCAGAGCTCTCCTTGTATGTTATCCAAACAGCAACTTATTTCCAGAGGCATCTTCTCTGCTGCCTGGGAATCTTGTTAAAATTATATTGGGGCACCGAAAACTTCACACAGCAGTTGAGATGAGGCCCTGCCAGCACAGAGCAGAGCAAGACAATTGCCTCCATCAACTGGCTGGTGATGCTATGCATGACATCCCACAGGACAGAGTTGGCCCTCCCAAATGCCATAAGAAACACACTAGCAGGAGAATTAACTTGTGCTCTGAGAGTAAGTGAAAGTAGAAAGACCAGACAATAAATTTATCCTGTGTTACCTGTTTGTAGTGCTGCACATGCATCAACAGTCTTCTCACAGAAAAAAAAAGAGAAGAATAAGGAGCTGCTTTTCCTCGACTTCGTCTGAACCTGCTTGGTGCATTCCTGGGACTCTAGGCAACTTTGGGATCTCAGAAGTATTTCAGAATGGACTGACATTTTGAAATCCTGAGAGCTGTGTTAAAATTCCATGACAGAAAAGGATTTCAAATCTGTGTTATATTTAGACCACTGTTACCTTGTTGAAATATTTTATTTTTCTGTGATGTAGTTTCAGAGAACTTTATTTACAATCTGTTTTTTACATTACTCTTTGACTAACCAATTTTATGTTCTTTCATATGCCTCAAGTTCAGTCATTTCTTCTAACAATCTCCTACTCAAACAATCTTTCTCAAAATCATCATTGCAAATAGGGAATTTTCATAGTGTCACAAGCTTTCTATTCTCTCTATATATTGTATTTAATTTAGAGAATAGTCTAATCAGGTTTCCAACTTCCATTAAATTATTTCAAATTGATTAAACATCTTTGATGAAGTTACAAAGAGTTATCATAGGACCTTTATTTTGTACTAGCTCTGGATTACATCAACAGAAATTAGCCTTTAAGTGTACTATATCTAAACTCAAAATAACACCCTCTCAGAACTTAATTTTGGAAAAATGCAGAATTTCATGAATGCAGAAAATGCAGAATTTCAGTTTACTTCATGTGCTAATCCAAATGCATACATTCCTAACTCAATTGGACTCCATGAAGTTACAGTGACTCAGAAGAGGAATAACACAATGACAGATTGGATCCAGCACAGTTTAAAGTAGCTTTTGCCTTGCACTTCTGAAATTTGATTGAGGTAGATCCCAGAAAAGGTCAGAAAAAAGAATCTCAGTGTCACACCCTGAGAACTCTAGGAATGGAATTGTGGTGAAAGTAAGTCATGTAAAAATGCAAAGTTATACATGTAGGAACTTGCATTAAATGAATTTACATTATGAATGAAAATCTCTGAAATGGAAATGAAAGAAGGGAGATAAATTTGTCAGGACTAATAATCAACAATACAATGTGCCTACATGGAAATGGAAATTCATCTTAGGTATTATGTGAAATATTTTTGGTAAATAAGTATTCATTACTTTTACACAAAATACTTTCAGAATTTTCTTTTAACTAAGCCTTCAAAATTCTGTCACATGTTCAAGAACAATCACTCTCTATCTGGAGCAAGTAGATGGGGAAGGAATCAGTATGATCATAAGTTTGGATAATCTGTTTTACAGGGAAGGCTAAAAGAACACTTGGTTTTGTGAATCTCATAGAAGAAAGCTCAAGAGGAGACATGTTTGCTCCATATAAACACAGCACAGTTAAACACTAGAGACAGAAGGGCTATTTAAACTAACGGGCAAAGTCACAAAAAGACAAAAAGGAGTGGCCAAGGAATAAACTCAGAATAAGAATTATTAAAAGTTCTTACCTGTCAGATGAGATAGCTCTGGAACAGTTTTCCAACAGCAATAGAGAAACAGAAGCAAAAAAAATTTTCATGAAGTATAAACAATCAAGTTGTATAAGTTGCTCTGGGTCATGGTTGCTTGCATGTACAGACTATTAGATCCAGTAGACATGGAAGACTCACACATGAGTTACAACATTCCATGAGCAGGGAGATGGACAGTAAGATGTTAACAGTAAGATGTTAACAGTAAGATGCTTCTGAGATGTTAACAATAAATTACCACCTTCCAGGAGAACTCCACAGCTATCAGGCTTTGTGTAGCAGTGGGAGAGCAGGGCAAAGGAATGATCTTTCAACCTGTATTTTGCAAGGTGTTAAACCCTGCTCAAAATGACTCTGAAGCTATGGAGTCATGCAGTTCACCCAGGAAAAGCAAATGTTGGCTCAATAGGTTTGAACATCTGGATGACACTTTCAGTCATATGATTTTTTTAGGTAGACCTGTGAGGAGCTGGGAGTTGGATCAATGATCCTTATGGGTCCCTTCCAACCTGAGATATTCTGTGATTCTGATGTGAATGATTGACACAAAGCAAGACTCAGAACTCTTTCTTTTGCTCATTGTTTCTAATAAAGTCAGAGGCAGACATATTGCTGTCCAAAAAGATTTCCTAGTGAATATTTCCATACCTACAAGACTATATAGAGTTAAGCAGCAATTTGAGCTATCTACCTTTCAACTTAGTTTTTAAAAGTGATACTATGCAGAAAAGAAGGACCTTTGCACATTTATGAGTCTGTCTTTTAGATGGAGTACATTTAAGCTAACTAAACCTGATTCTAAAAGACAGAGTGCTGGAATTCAAGCCAATTTAAATAAGATTTGCTTCAATGACTCTAAGGCAACATGTATTTTCTACAGAAGAGTTTTCAGCATGATGGATGCAATTTTGCACACATTTTTCTGACCTATTCAGATTATTGCCTTGTATGTTATCAAAGTACAGTGGTATAATGTGTTATCATATCATCAAGGTAAAGAAGAAAGATTTTTGGTATTTCTCTTTTTCAAATTCATTCCATGTACATCTTTAATTTAGATAAAAGGGTTAATTGGCTTATGTTCACTGAAATGTTTTAAAAGAAAAAATTTGACTTTGCAGCAAAATGAAAATATCTTTTTGGGAACCTCATTCTGGTACCTTAAGGAATGTCATTATGTTGAGCATTCAGTGGTAAATGTGTCTCACTGGAAGTGAGTGAGAAAGAAGAACTATAAAGTCAATATACTGTCAAGCCAAATATCTTCGCAAAGCAAGATGGGCTGTCAATTCCTCCTAAAGAAGTCTCAAAGGGAATTAAGTTATATTCTTCACTGCCTAAAAGTCCCTAAACATAGGTTACAGCAGGTTTTATGAGATGCTGTGCTTGCAAATCTATGCAAGTACATCTAAAAGAGCGCCTTGCAATGCTTGCAACTGTCTCATTCTCATCAAGTCCGCATAGTGAGCACTGACCAGCGACCGAGGTGGAAAAGTTCACAATAAACTATTAAGTAGCCTTATACAACATGTATTAAAATCAGCAAAGAATATTCCAGTCACTTCAGTAAACATTGATTTGGATCTTATAGGAATAAGGATAAGGAATAAGGAAATAGGATCTTGTAGGATATTAAGAATGTCTGGGGGTTTGAGGTGTGGGCTTTTTCCCTATCAGCAGAAGATTGTAACATTTGTTTATATGGCCATTATAGTGGAAAGTAAAAAAGACAATAAAAATTTCAAACACGCAAGAGGCCAATTTAATTCCTGATCAAGTCTGAAGAAATTTAAGGGAAATTTTAGATGTATAATAGAAATATTATATTATATTAGAACTTATCATACTGTTACTTAAATACTCAGGTTTTTCCATGTATTTATAAGGGAGCAAGAATAGCTCCATGAGTGCAAGTGCATTGGGATGGAACCCTGGATCTTCTAGGTGAAGAGGCCAAGTTCATTTCGTTATTCACTTTGTCTTTTTTCTTTCTAACAACCACTGTGTCTCCTTATGAAACAAAGAAACAAAAAATACTTCATCAGAGAAAAGAATGAAAGATACTTTTCTTTTGGGAAGTCACAGTAAAAAACTCTTCACAAGGAACAGAGTACCTTTGACTATAGTCCATTGATCTATATTCCAGTGTGAATATCCAAAAGACAATTTCCATTTTCATCATCATTGCCACATCCTCAAATACTCTCATTAGCCATGTAGTCTCAGAGTGTTGAAATATTGCCAGTATATTATGAAAATAATGTTTAATTCTAGTGGCTTCATCTCCAGGCAGCAGTCAAACAAAAAGATCATTTTACTAGCTCCACTAATAGTACTTTCATTTGGTGCATTGCCCAGGAAACCTCATGCTACTTGTCTTCGTTCTACAAGATTTTGAAGACCATGGAAATCTATAGTCACTTGAGGACAGGACAAGAAACTCTTAAAAAGCTGGACAGAAGTACAGAGAAAGCACACAAAGCAGGACAAACCTTTCCCCATTCTCTGTTCCTTTCTTTGAGAGGTATAGTCTTGTCCATTTAAATGGTATCTGTTTACTTCAGAAGCTGATTGCAACAAGATCAATAACAACAGCCTGGTGGCATATTCAGCCCTATTTTGCCAAGCTTGCATGTTCTGTAATTAAAGTTGTACTATTTAAGTATGGTTAAAAAAGACAACTGTTAAAATATTAACCATATTATAGGTGATCAGACATTGATCAGGATGAAATGTTTAGCACCTTGCTGAACAGCTTATTGTTTTCAGACATTCCTGCCATATAAGTCTGAGTTTTCTAAAAAATACCTATGCTGTTTAATTTCAGTCAAATTTTGCAAGGGAAGAGTTTTACAGTGAGAAGAATTCTATCTAAATTACTAAAAATTATTAAATAGAAATATCACAAACATCTGTTCATTACAGAGATGTTAGAATGTAAAGCAAAGCAAGATACAGATAAGGATCAGTGAAGCCAAATGAAACAAGTTCTTAAAGCAATCTCTTCAGATCAATGCTTCTATAAAATAACTTTCAAATTTTACAAGTTATAGATACCTTGTAGATTAAACTATTCAATATTTTTCATTAAAATTCATTTTTCCCTTGTGTATTCTTAGCTGTAGAGTAGACGAGGTGGTGATGCTATCACTAAGTGCAACTAAAGCTGTTCAGACAACCACAGTTCTTATATTTCTTATGGCTTGGTTGTGTAACTCCTTAGTACTTAATTCCTTTTAACACAGATCTCTTGGACGTAGAACACAAACACTGCAACTTCTTCTCTTTTGAGAAATGCACATTCTAATGCACACATACGTGTGCTACACAGGAAGAAATCCAGGTATCTAGGAAGTGCGTATCACTTGTAAAGAGATTAATGATGAAAACCTTTCTGAAATCAAATACATTTTAAGCAGTATAGAAAAGACCTTTTTCTGACCTAAGTGGTTTGCCCAAGGGCCCTTTCATGTAGGAGGTGAAGATGATAATAGTCATCATTCTGCTTGTTTACCAAATAACATTTTTAATGCTTGCACTCCCTACATCCTCAAATGCTTTCCTGTCCACTTCTCTACCTTTTCTCCTGGAGATAAAAGCATTCATTCTTACCAAGCAACATCACCACAGTGTGCCCATCTAAGAAATGCTCTGAAGCTGCCTTTGTAGTGGGAAGTCCTACCTTTTTGGTGGGAGCCTTTATTGTTTCAGCTCTCCAATTCCATAGACATTTTATCTGTACACATACATATATATTAATAGTGACCATCAGATTGACTAGATTTCACACAATTCATAAACACACAAGTCTCTCTCTAAATAAGAAAAAATAGTTCATTTCAATCACACAACGCACTTGAAAATACTGAAAAGACAACGGCTGGATTTTATTGCCCTTAGGCAAGTTTGCTGGCATTTAATTGCATAGTCTCATTGGGTGAATCTTAAAAAGATTCAACATACAGCTGGCAGCCCTGGAGCAGAGATAGACATATTTTAAAATCTTTCCAATATTAAGTATTTTGAAGGAATTATTCCTCATGTAATGTAGACAGACAGAGGGCTCTTTCTAAAACTGCAGAGAGGCCTCCCAGCACCTTAGAACTCTACAGCTCCCATGTTATCACACTCTCAGCAGATCTTCCTCCCCTCCTAAAGCCCTGTACCTGATTAAGGCAGATAGTGTTGTGAGGCACAGTGGGTCCAGTTGTTTTTCCTGAATAAAGTTTTCCCCTTCCAAAAATGCCTCTAAAGTAAACAATATGTTTTCAACAACCATTTACATACAAAACATAAGCTGTATTGATTATATCTTGACTATTTCATGTGAAACATATTGTTGTAGGTCTACAGGCACTGCAAAAGTATGCAATTAATTGCTTCACCTCACTTCTGCATAATTGTGTAACAAAGGAAGTGTTTAGGTGCCAATAAAAATGCCTTTTTTTGTTTCTATATATGATTTCTTGACTGTTGCACAGCATAACTGATATGACCCAACCAGAGTCACAATGGAGGACAACTACACAGCATGTGATTTTTGTGCAGTTATTCCCAGCTGTCTACTTGCAGTTTTCATTTGCACTGATGCTTACTGCTAAAGCAGACACTTATGCTTGAAGCAGCATTTTTATGGGCTTCATCTGTGTTACCCTCTGAACCAGAAATCATGTGGAGTTTTTATACAAAAGATAATTCTTAGCCTATAGCTAGGAATGGTCATACTAAGATGCACACTCCTAAAGATTACTGTTTGTCAATGGTAAGTGAAAGAAACATTAAATGAACTGGTTTGGCCATAATGATTAATTTCTCGCTTGATGGGACACTGTGATTATAGGGCCAAATGCAGAAGATGTTGATCTTTTATTTTTTTATTTCACTTTCCTTTAGGCCACATGAGTTTTATTTACCAGGTTTATTAAGCACCATAGGGTTTCTTCTGCAAAGCATTGTTTTGATGATCATGTGACCAGTGAATTAAACAAACAACAGTTAATTGTCTTTTAGCATAAGTAAAGACTTTAGGATTTACCCAGCAATGTGAAGTCTATTAAAAGAGGATTAATCAAAAAACAGAGATGAATTTCCTTTCACTTCACCTGATCAGAATGCTAAAATTATTAGGTTTAAATTAATACCACCCTAACATCTCCTACAGAGGTAACTCTGTATAGAAGGAGGTCAGGTGGAAAGCACATTTAAGGACTTCTTGTCTTTTACCTCAGTCACAATCACAATTTTCCTCCAAGTGTCCCATGGCACATAAGGCACTCACTACATGTGGTCCACTTGTACTGGAATAACCGCTTTGGAGTTCTGCAGTAAAATGGGATCAGTAACTGCTCTGGGACAAAATAACCCAGCATTTTCCTGTTCCAATAAAATGGCTAATCCTAAATCAGTCAGTTGTGTGATTTTGAAGCAGTGCAGGGGTAGGAATCAGAAGTTCCTTAAGAGTGCTTCTGAAATACCTGAATCTAAGATCTACAGCTTAATCGTCCCCCCTGTAATGCAGCCTTGAGAAATTAAAAAAAATGATTCTGCTCACAGCCAAGAAGCAGATCTGCAAATAGGAATAATTTTAGTAAATGGATCGATACAAATATTTATTTATTTCTTTCTTTTTTTTCTGATAAAAACGCTTTTATCAGAATAGAAATATATCATTTGCATTTTCTATGTTGCTCTGTAAACTATTATTCTCTGCCAATAGTTATTGTGGTTTTGTGTTGTTGGCTTTTTTTTCTGGTTTTCTTAAAGGAGATAACAAATGTGATCTATTACATTTAATAGATATTTGCCTGTACTTCCTCTGTCCTTCATAATATTTGAACCCTACTGTCTGTATTCAGCTATATATGAAAGAGAATGATCGAAGATAATTATGTTCCTTCATGTATTGTGAAAATCAGCAGTTAGAGAGAAGGGTAGGGCATAAATTGATGTCCTGCTGAGAGAAAGACAAATAGATTTCAGCCCATATACACTCCATTTGGCAGCAGCTTTCTAGCAAGTCAGCAAGTGCACCCTTGCTGGCTGATCAGCACACAGATAGTTCCAGTCTAGGTATAACATTGCTGTCTCTTGCTGGTAAAGGATGTCATAGATGACATGAAAGAGAACTCAGCTGGAAAAGGTTAGAGACAAAAGATACAAATTATAAGAAAAAAAGACTCATTAGTTCTGCCTTTCATGGAGTAGCCAATAGTCTTGGACCATATGAATAACACCATGAAAGTATGTCTCATACAAGAGTATATTTTCTAGAAGATTAATTATTTGGCATGGTGCAAGTTAGGTGGCAGAAAAGAAATGTTAACATTAGGAAGACTGAAACTTTCCACCCATAGCAAAGTTACATTGTCAAATATTATTAAGTCAGATGCTTTGTCCTGTTTCTCCTGCTTTTTTGCCTTTTTTCCTGACTTGGAAAGTTCTGCTCTTTGCTCAGCTGCTGCTGCATTTTTATTCTCTCAGACATTTTGTAGGTCACAAGGGTATCGTTCTGACTGAGATGTGGTCAGAGAGAATAAGAAAAATCGATTTTGGAAAACCTCTGTTAGCACTCTTTCATGAACATTTTGTTATATCCATTGTGAGCTTTTAAAAGACTGAACCTGTGAATTTGCTATTGCCATGTCTTTGTATGATTTTTGTAGGCTTATATGCTGAGAAAGAGCAGCACAGCATAGAAAACACCCCGGTCTTCATGTACACTGGGGCAGATTCCCTTTTGTATTAGGCTGTAATTTAATATTCTGTGCACAGGCATGCAGAATTTCTTGCTGGGCACTGAATTATGCAGAGAACTGTAGATCTGCAAACAGGAAGCTAAGCTTAGAAAGGATAATGTATTAAAAGTGCCAGTGAAAAGCTGTTCTGCTTTCTGTGTTCTTTAACTCCCTCTAAAAATCCTCTGTCCTTCACTAGATCTACAGGAAGATATTTGGTACAGATGTGTTGAAAGGTAAAGTTTTTTCAAAGACTTGAAAACTACTGGTCCTATCTATCTGCCAGGCTTTTATATGGTTCCCTTCACCATAACACCTTGGAATTTCCACTGATAGGTCTCTGAAAAATCAATGCAGAAGATGAATTAAGTATATCTGAGTGTTTGTGTGAGACTGAAAAGCCTCTTGATTCACAATCTCAGTACTGTTTTTTTAGTTTTGTTCCACAAGAGCAGAGTGTGTGTGTGTGGGGGGGGGGGAACGAAGGACTTGTGATTAGATAAACTCCTTTTAATTTTTTCTTTCTGTCTTAGCCAGATGGAAACACATGGACAATTGGTTTACAGAGATCTTTATCCTCTCTCCTTCATTAGCACCACAGGGAAGTTTCTATAGTGGCTAATGCATTTACTGACATGGTTTCAACAATTTAATCACCCAGAAGCCTCTCTGTAAGGTCAATGTTCTCTACATTTGTTCCAACTCATTTACTGAGTAGAAAGGTGAACTTTTTCATTCCAGGTATGTCATTATGGAAATCATGTTAATGAATCAAGACACTGGAGGGCATATGTATCTCTGTTAGCACAAGATTAATGGAGACTTCATCAGACAGGATTCAGTCTAAGATTCTTCTGGTAAATCCAGGTCTGAAGTCTCATTGTACATCAATTGTCTGGACTTTATACTGTCATAGCAGCTTCCATCTCAGAGAAACTCGAAACATTTTACAAACATCGATACAGCACACACAAGGAACAATTCTTCTATTACTGAAAAACAACAACCTGAGGGCACAAAGAAGTTGTACCGCACAGCACCACATAGAAACTGGGATGGATGTGACAACACACATACTACAAATTTTACTCCAGAAAGAAAATCTTTTGCTCAATCAATGGCAAGCAATTTTTTTTATGTTATAGATCATATTATATACATATAATGTATACTCTATATTTGTTTTCAAGCTTTACTGGTATAGAATCTCAATTGTTTATGACTGTAGAGTGAAGTGAACAACATGTTGTAAAAATGCAAATATTCACATAATATTCCCTATAATTTTGCTGCAGAAATGATTCTCTGATTTCAGAAAAAGTAATTAAATGTGTTTTGTGATTTAATTTGCTTTCTTGTGCATGTAAGCTTCCAGACATCAAACAGAACAGTGAGAAAAGGGACTGAAAAGGGTAATAAACAGTAATCTAGAATTAGTGTGACAAAACATTATGATTCAAAGGTTTAAAAAAGAGAATAGGAAGTGCAGATGCCCTGAATAAAGGAAGTCTTTATAGCTGAAAAGAATGGATAGTTTCTTTACTTCCAAGGTAGCTTCAGGTCAATATATGATTTTGGGCTCTATATGCAGCTCTATTTTAGAGAAAAATTTGAATACATTTACAATTAACAGAAAGCTATATTCTAAAAAGACATGTTTTCTCTAGTACAATCTAATCTTACTTTTAATTACTAGGATTAAACACAGTGTTACTTGGAACAAACTTTGATTCTTCCCATTGTTTTACCACTATATTATAGAAAATTGGTAAAATCAGACTGACACCTGTTGAGAGCTCAGTCATTTAGGAAAAAAACCATGTATTTTGACCTTTTCATTTTAAATTTTTTTTCAACAATAGACATAAAATCAGTTTAAAAAGCTTTCTATATCCAGGAATTCCATTACTTTCAGTATTTCAGCGGTTAAAAATAAAGTGGCTCAATTCCTCTAATCCTGACAGAAACCTGAATATATGATAACTATGACTGAAAAATAGAAAAGAAAAAACAAGGTGTATACCTCGTTCTGCCATAAAAGTCTACCTCTAACCCCTGGGATCGGTGACACGCACTTGGATTATACTCTACACATATTCCAGCTACGGGTATCCTGAAAACAAAAATGCCAGGAGGACTATTTACCATTTTAGGATGTACAGTATTTTCCACAGAACTGTCTTCTCTCATTCCTTTTACAGGAATTCCACCTGCTTTTCTCCACAGTAGCAATAATGTACTGACTGGTGAAGAATATATATTTTAGCATGTTGCCAGAACTCAGAATAAACCAATGCCTTTGCATCTTAGCAATCATAGTTCCTTTGTTCCTGTGCTGAGTTAGGTGAATCATGCACATATAGAAACAGAATAACCTGTTTTTGCCAGGAGGACACAAGTAATCTAGTTAGTTGCACATACAGCAGTATAATGAAAAGAAAGAATCCTAGCGTTGTGAGAAATATCTCTCCCTTGAATTTAGAAAGATGGCAAAAACTCATGAAACAAAAGAAAGAATTTATTTAGCACGCTGGGTCTAGTCTCACACCAAGTTTTTCGGGGAGAAAATACCCTTTGGGTTTAATTTTCATACATTTTCTAGTTTCACAAAATCCCATCCTTTTTCAGATAAGTTTAATATATTCATTTTTGCCTAAAAACGTTTCTTTTCTCTGAAAAGGGGCTTTCCCTTCCTTCCGATTGGTTGCGAGGTGTCCTCTGCCTTTGTTCTTAGCCCAAAGAGAGAAAATAAACCTCTGAGTACAAAATTTCCACATGGCCCTGAAAGATTTTAATTTTTAGGAACTTTCATATTTCCCTTATCCAGCCGAAAAAGACTCTGACACCCAGGTCCAGTTTGGAACTTGGATATCTTACAACTTCATGATACGCTTATAAAAAAAATGTATTTTGTTTCTCATAGGGTGAATGTCAATGAAAGGTTAAATCTGACAAGTGTGACATGCTCTGCACAGAAGAAGTGAGTGTGCTGGAAGCACAGAAAGCTCATGTTCAACGATTTGTCTTCATCTATGTAATGCAGTGAAAACACGGTTGGGATGGGCTACTCTCTCCTGTATAGATGTAGGTTCCTAGATCTGATACACACCAACTAGATGCCTTTATAGACAATCTGGGAGTTAAATAAGCATTTCTTTCCAGTCTGAATTTTTTCAGGTGTCAGGTGACCCATGAGTTCCTTAGAGATTAAGATACTGGAGCCCAAGATGGAACCTGCTCTCTGGCTTTGAACCTAGACAGACTTTTTACATCATAGTTTGATACGTGGTTATAAAAAGCAATATAGACAAAAGCCTCCTTGCCACTCAAACTATTTTTAGAGTAACAACTCAGGTACCCCTGTGCTAGGAACTATGTTAATAGACTTTACCTTCATTGCTACAATTAACCCATTTCCCTTTGAGCAGAGCATTGCTGGCAGGGCAGTTTCCCTGCTCGCAGCTGTAAGTTCCTGAGAACCATCTCTGTGGATATAAAGGATTCGTACTTCTTGGATAAGAAAAGCCGTGCAAAAAAAATTCAGAATTTTACTCCTACACCTTGCTCAGTCTCCTGCCTTTCCAAGTGAGCAATATGTATGACTAGGGAAAACTCCAAGAACAGAGCCAGCACACATTATAATTCTCAAAAATACCATTTCCAACCTTCAACCATTTGTGGTTCATCCTGTCCTAGAGTGTTCGCCATGCACCACTGATCTTTATATTATTTTCCCAGTCTCCCTTACTCCCAAGTAAACATTTAGTAGCTACAATACAGCACAGCAAAGATTTCTATAGCTTTATGAGCTTATTTTTACAAAAAGAGGAATTGCACCATACAGTTAAGATAGCCTCTTGCTCCCAGCTCTGCATTGTATCTTTCAGTTATCCAGATCTTGAATTCTCTGGAGTTAAGATAGAGGCAATGAAGAACACTGCAAGAATAGAGACAGGATATCTTTCTTCTGCATGTGTCATCACTGAGATTAAAAAAAAAAAAAAATATATTCAAATACAAAGGAGAACAAAACAGTGGCTACTGGATTACCTTTAATCCGTTTCTTGGTAACCGGGGTGGCAGGTGTTAATAGCGGAAAAATATCTCTCTGCACTGCTTCAGAAATCATCTCTTCTGTTTAAAGTCTGAAATTATCATTTTCTATTCTGTTCTATGCTTTACATTTGTGAAAATTATGCTTATTCATTTCTATTGGTCTTCTGTACCCATTTTCTTCACTGCAACATAAAGTAACTCTCAGCTGTGCATTGCTGTGATAATTGAAGTAGATTGTGAGTGATTTGATAGATATGACAGAAGTAACCTTCAAATCACTCTCCTTCATGATAGATACAACAAACATCCACACATGCTGCATTTGATAGGGGTTATAAAAAGGGTACCTCCCACCTTGCCAATATCAAAAAGTGCAGAGATGCAGTGGTTTATCGAAAGAAACATAGCCCTCCAATGATGGGAAGAGACAGAGGCTTTAATGGATGGTGCCTGCAAATACAAACTGAAAAAGAGGAGTCTGGATCAGCAAAAAACCACTGTATCCATGTTATGAATAAGGCAGTAATCTACAGATTGGTACCTTTTTGGATTCAGGAGTTTAATAAGCTTAAAAAGCACTGCAGAACATAAGAGCCAGTCTCTGACTGACATCCAGGGAGCTTGGGTCTGCTGCTGAACAGCATGAGCTGCAATACTGCAAAAGGCAATACAAAAATGCTTGGGTTTGTATGAGGTACTCAGATTCAGCTACAATGTACAAGCAAGAACTCTGGGCTTCTTAGTCAAAAAAAAATCTAATTCCTGGGTTAGAATTAGAGTTCTATATATAAGACAGCAAATGGGGCGAGGAGAAGGAAGGCAGAGAAAAGAGGAGACAGGAGTGATGCCTTATCATCCATGATAATTTCGATTCACTTTTATTCAGGGAATAAGGAATATATCATACAAGGGACTGAGAAATTATACAGGGGACCTTTCCAGAGCTTAGTTGCAGAGTAAAGCCACAAACTGTTTGTTCTTTTTTTATTTTTTCTTTTACATTAAATCGGTATAGTTCTTGCTAAGAAATATACAGGCTTTACTGCGACAGTATTTGTTATACAGCAAGTGATTTACAGCATATGATTGAGTACAACAGCACGAAAGGAGTCAGACTGAGCCTGTATTACAGAAAGTGAACGCACATATTTTTTCCCCTTATAAAGGAAATGTTCTTAATGTCCGCTTTTTAGCTATCAGTTTGCAACTCTCACCTGCTTGCAGGTTTTTTTTTTGGTTTTAATTCAAACAGCTGCATGAAAACTTATGTACGGAGTTATATACTGAAGAGAATTAATTGCCTCAAAAAATTATCATCAAGATTTTTTTTCCTGAACTTAAGTCCTACTGCTTTTTTTATGTGTATTTGAGTACATTGAAAATTAACTCAAACAGTGAGTCACAGAGAAGTCATAGAGAAGTTTTAAAATAATCACAGGAGTTATTAAGTAAATACTTTATAACAGATACCAGATATAACCTTATATTTATATCTTTTCAATATCAGGAATTTTTCTATATTATACATATTTTCATGTTTTTATATAAATTAGCTGCTGTGATGAACTCAAAAAAAAAGCAAAATTCAATTTCATACATTTGTTGAGACTTTTTTTTTAATTGCCACAAGTAGTTAGTGTTGATTTGAGAAGGGACATAAAAACATAAACTCAGATATCAAATTATTCTCTCATAGATGAAAAAGGAAACTGCAGATATTCCTCTATCTCTCCTGAGTACCAAAAGTAGATCTCAAGGGGAAAAAAGTATAAGTAAAGTTCCCAGTCAGTCTCTTCTTAATAAACCTATTCTAAATGGATTTCCACTTGCCAACAATATTTCCCTATTTCTATCTTTAATTCATTCTTTTTAGAACTACTTATTGTTTTCATTCATCACACTCTCCCTCTGAACAGCTTCTACCCAAATATGTCTCATTAAATTTGAATAGTCTATGTTAGCTTACACCTCTTCAGTTCTGCTCATCTGCATCCCAGTCCCCCATTACTTCATCTTGTTGCCATGATGCAGGATTGCATTGAAGCTTTTTGGTTTCCACCATTATCCTTGGACTCTGGTCTCTCAGTTGGAACTCATTATTGCTTCAGTACATAAACAGTCATTCCTAAAACATCTCACACTTAAGGGAGATATCTGGCTACACTTCAGATGTAGCATAACTTTGATGAAGAGCAAAGCTCCTTTCCAAAATCCATGCTGTTATCTAAAAAGAAAGTAGGAGACTGAGAGGATGATTTAGTAACCTAACACAAACCAGAGCAGCACAAAGACACACATGCTCATTATGGAAAAATCATCTTCCTCAGTAGACTTGCTTAGAGCTCTTTAGCATGGAGACTCTTTCTTTTTCTTTCTTTATGAAAGAATTTTACAATGGGGAGCCAAAAGGCATGGGCACCAGGAGGCATTACCATACATAGAAAATCAGCATCTGAAGGAAAGAGCTACTCTTGTGACAGCCTGTGAGAGAATGATTGCCCCCAAATTTAGTTTCCGCCATCAAATCAGTCTCCTGCTCCTACCTGTTCATATGTATTGGACTGAAAAGAAACCTTTTTTGTTTCCAAATTAAAGTGGATTAAGAAGAGCAAGACACTTTTGGCTGTTCATCTCATTTACAATTCTGATAATTAACAGAGCTAATCTCCAGTCAGTACTCTTTTTTTCCAGTTCATTGTTGTAACTGGCACACTACTCAAGGTTTCTGTGCCGATCACAAAAGAATTGCTTTGCTTATTCTCTGCCTTGTGCCTTCATCATTTCAGTGATGTAGGGTTTTGTACATTTCCACTGGCCCAGACTTCCCCTGCTACTGGTTAACACCTCTCTCTGCAGCTTGCTCCATTTTGTTCCAAAGTAACTCAATGAGCTTAGTCGAAGTGAAGCAAAAAAATAGCAATTGGTAGCAAAGGTAGATGGGCTGACAGAGACTTTTAAATATTATGGTGTTGGAAAGCACACAGGAAATATAAATAGGAAGAAAATGGAACAGAGAAAAACATAGGACAGGAGAAAGCAAAACGTAAAAGATAATGAAGTGGTCAAGTGACAAATTCAGCTATCTAGGAATGGTCTATTGTATTAGTCACCAGAAATCTGGTTTACATATAGACAGAAAATGCTGCCCAGTGAATGACAGAACACTTGTTTCCCTTGTTGTGCTTTCACTGTTCTCTCTTTGTTCCCTCCTCCTGCTCTCTCATTTCTTTTTTCCTTCTAGTTCTTTGAATTACTTCTTTGCACTATAGATTTTTCAGCTGGACTTCAAACCAGCAATGGAGAAAAAAATCGGTAGAGAGGAAAGCACTTATTTCTCTAGATCTGGTATAACATTTTGTTGCACTCTTCTATTAAGGTTTTTTGGTTTTTTTTAATAGCACACAATTATATGTGCATGACCCTGACAACTTCAGGTCACTACTGAGCTTAAGTGTTATTAAGAGTTCTCACAATCTTATCACCATTCTTGTCATATTTAATGCTTTTCCTGAAGCCCTGACAATCTCAAGTCATATTCTTTGAAAAATAAATGAACGGTGGGATTCATCTCACCTAATTTAATATGAGTGGAATGTAGACACCTACATCTCAGCTAACCCCCTAGGCTGACTTCATAGTCAATGAAGACAACTAGGCAATTTTAAAGCATGGTTCTTCTGATCTATTTTAGAAGTCTATTTTAGGACGAGATATGCTGCACCCAAGAAGTGCCTATTTCTCCCCTCTTATAGAGGGAAAGCTCAGGTTGAATAGCTGAGCTGTAGATGATGATGGTTGGTCAGATGAAATCTTTTTATCTCTGGGTCTTGTGGAAAAAAATCAGAATTTTATGTCTAATAAGGATGACCTTCTAATTACTATTATATTAACATGCAAATAAGAATAACCCCAAATATTTTATTTAAAAACACATATGCTACAAGAATTTCAAGTTTTCATTTCTTTGGTCTATTTGATGACCAGGCTCTTTTTCATTCTTTTGTTATTTTTGAGTACCTTAAACTGGTATTAAATGCTGCTTTCAAAACTAACAATTCTTCTTCTCTTCAAATGTTTCTTTTCTCTCACTTCACCTACCTTGCAGTTCACTCGCTTTCTAGGGCTTTTTTTCATTTTCTCAGATTCACTGTATCGACTTCTGGGTCGGTGGAAGGCAAGAACATACAAGGGTATCTGACCAAGGACCTCTCCAATGCAAAACGAGATAAGTGAAGGATCAAGGGATAACAGAGAAAGACAAACAAGGTCAACAAAGGATGGATAATAGAGACTGGCAAAAATCAGAAGTGTTCAGCTACTAATTGCTGGACCATTAAGAAACTCCAGGCAAAACTATGGAGAGGATAAGCCTGTGATTTGAACTGTCAAGAAGGGAGAAACATGGGTACTCAAGATATTTCTGTGTCTATGTGAGTTCAGCAAGGACTAAGGTGCCAGCTGCTGGGGGATCAAGAGTGAGGGGACCAGGGCATGGGTGTGGACAACCCTTGCCTGTGGTGTCACTCACTGGAGCCAGTGGTGTCTCTGTGCCATCCACTGGAATGAGTGGGAGTCTTGGACCCCGCCACTTTGGTAGGAATGGTGTGTCTCCTAAAAAACAGCTACCTGGGCAAGTGAGGCAGGCATGAGTGAGGAGTGAAGGGACTCAACACTAGCAGCTGGAACAAGACCATGGATCATAGCCTGAGTGCCTAGTGCCAGCCGCTGGGCAGAGACAAGTGTCTATATCTCCCCCATATCATGTGCATGGGGTGTGTGCATTCACTAGCAAACCTCACATAGGACCAGTCTGTGAGCAGGGGACCTGCAGAGTGAGTAGGAGGGCACAGGACCCTGGCAGGGGTATTGGTTGGACAAGTACAAGTACCATGCCAGTACTTGGGGGACCAGTGTATGCACAAGTGCTCATGAATCCAGACTGGTGCATTTGTGTTTTTCACTAATGACCTTTAGAAAACTTCTGAAAATAACTGAGATTTTTATAACTAAAAAAAAAATCCCTCCTTCTCTTATTTTTTAGTCGCAGTTTGAGGTTTTTTCTCTTGTTTATGCACTACATCTGGCTGCAGTTGACACACCTTGTAATACGTATCCCGAATAGAGCTGTGTGCAACTTGGCAGTTTCACTTCCCAGGGGCTCATGCAATTACAGTCTGTCAAACATATATCACTTAGCTAAGCAACAACTAAGGAGAGCAATAATAACCTACAAATTTTTCATGGGAAAGCATTACAGAAGGAGAGGCACTATTCCAAGTGACAAAAAAAGGGTTATAGCTCCAGGAAGAATAATGAGATAAAATTAAGAAGGGTATTTGGTTTGATTATTTTTCTAAATATCGGGGGGGAAATCATTCTGACTGGGGAATTATTCACCTTGTTACTCCTCTAAGAGAAATATTAGAAACTCTGTCACTTGGGAAGTGTACTGGCAACCGGACAAAGGGGAAAATTAAGAATTATCCACAGGATAAAAAAGACAATGAGTTTGAGGGAGAGCTGTATGCTTTTTCAGGCTTTTAAAAATTGTTTTAGCCTCTGCAGCATATTTTGTGAATGTGTGAGCAGCTTCTCAGAAGCTACTGAATTTTTTATTTTTTTTAACAGAATCCTAGAGGAATAAATAGTCAAAAACATTGATTGTAAGTAAATTGGATATTTTATCATCTGTTTTAGATTGCAAGGGAGAATTTTAGTTTTGCCATAGTATTAAAATGAGGGAAAGGGGAAAAGAAAGGGATAGGAAAGAATGTCAGAGTGGGATATTAATGCAATTCTGAATAATAAATATTATTCATGATCAATTGGTAGTGAAGACTGGCAAGAGTGTGAGTAGGGGGAGTAACACTGCACTGTGAAGGATCCTCAGAGCAAAACCGTGGGGAAAAAACCTGTCCTTACTGTGGACAAAGCCACTGTCTTTCAGACTGATGAACAAAAGCATTCTTATAATTATTATAAGCATTGTTGGTCCAATGCCTCATGGGCAGGGTTGTAAGCAAAGCCCCCATGTCTTCTTATGTGACACCAGGAAAATCCTGATGGGGCTTTTTTGGTTTGGGGGTGGTTTGTTTTGGACAGAAAAGATTGTGAAACTCTGTTCTTTGTTGTGTCTCGGTATTCACTCACTGTTTGCCAAATTCTCAACAGATTAAACAACCCTGTATTTTCTTCTGAGTTGGTGTTTGTAGAACAGCTTCAGTCTGTTTTCTGGTTTCTGAGAAAACAAAATATGTACTTGTTTTTCTTTTTCTTTTCTTCATATTTTTTCAGTATTATTCTTGTTCTGTGCTAAACAGATCACTGTTCAACAGTTTGACTATGAAGAAAAGAGAAAGAAATTACTGTAGTTTAATCTCAAAATGAAAATAACAAATAGTCTGCAAAGGGCAAAGGTTGACTGTTTCCTGCAGAATCTAATTTGCTAAGCATTGCAAATTAGACCAAGAAAACTGAATATGTGTGAGGTTTTTACCTCATTCTGTAGTCTGCTATTCCTTGAATGGTTGCAGCATAAAACTATTCAATTAAGATAAGGTACTGTATATTGTTCAGAAAATATATTATGCCTTTTTGAAAGTAAATTTCTGTTTTCTCATCTCTTTTTTGAAGTTTTCTTTCTTACGGAAAAAGCCTCTGCTTTCTGTGCTCTTGTTTAACTCAAAGTACATTTTGTGATCTGAAATAAAAAGTCTGCATTAAAAACATTGCAACATTTAAAATATTATACACCAGTTTACTGACCCCTATCTTCAACAGTAAGACATATGTCTTATTTCTAGTAAAGGCATTAAATATGTGATATATTATCTGATATCTTATTATACGACAAACATATCTTATTACATATAATTCTATATTATCATGTCTTTATATCTCTAATTATATGACAATTACATAGCAATTCAACTTCAAAAGAAAACAAGTCCACATTTAGAAAAGAACATTGTCCAGGAAGAGCCAAGCACCCCTGTGTTTGATTTTCAGATGCTCAGTCCTGCAGGTGAAATTTGGAGTCCCAGTCCAATTAACATAGTGCCTTAGAAAGTACAGTGCGTGGGAATGGCATTCATTCACAAACCCACTATGTTGAAAAAAAAAAAAAAAACATAAACACTGGAATGCAGAAAAAAGTTGCATGCTAAATCCTACTTTACCTGTGATCATAAACACCTATTGGTCATAAACATCTATGTCAGTGGTTACATGCTTCTAGTAAATCTATCTAAAACTAGAGTTTACTGAGTGTAGAGTTTACACTAGAATCCAGTGTCTTTTCTGTGAAAAGTCTTAAACCTGGCTAAGAAAAATTTTTAATGTTATGAATGTTTTTCATTAAGCAGAGAAGCAACATTTTAAAGAGGGAAATTACTCTTTTCTTTTTTCTTTTCTTTTCTCTTTTCTTTTCTTTTCTCTTTTCTTTTCTTTTCTTTTCTTTTCTTTTCTCTTTTCTCTTTTCTCTTTTCTTTTCTTTTCTTTTCTTTTCTTTTCTTTTCTTTTCTTTTCTTTTCTTTTCTTTTCTTTCTCTTCTCTTCTCTTCTCTT
>NW_016690180.1:15037085-15069761 GCF_001604755.1 Lepidothrix coronata
TCCTTTCCTTTCCTTTCCTTTCCTTTCCTTTCCTTTCCTTTCCTTTCCTTTCCTTTCCTTTCCCTTCCCTCTTCATTTTTTTCTTCTCCTCCTCCCCCTTGTCTCTCTCTTTTTTAAGAATGCAAACCCTGAATGGTGTTTGTTGCAAACTGTTTCTGGGTTCTGGTTCCTCTTTTCACATCTGCCTATGTATTCTTCATTGTAAAGACACCAAGGAAAATATATATAAGCCAAATGCATGTTTTCTGCCTCCCAGCTGAGAACTGACAGTGCTAGGCCACAGATTCCAGCACCTTAAACAATGCATCCAGTTCTGCATAGCAGGACAGCTTCAATAAAGAGTCCGTGCTGGAATCTACAAGCATGTTTCAGTTTCAAGATTTATAGTTTCAGTGACAGACTACCTACCAATAGCTATGATATGCACCAATGTATGTGAATGTTCTGAATGGTAAGACTGTTATAATAAGAAAGTTACAACCTTACATTCCTGGGGAGAAAGGGAAGGCAAAGGTTTCTTTCCTGATCAGGCATCCCAGAAGCAATATACTCTGTTACTAGAGGTTAAGATTAACTTGAAAATTGACAGCAGGAAGCCCCAAGCTCTCAGTCACAAAAGAGATATGGAATTATCCTCCAGGAAATAAATCCTTCCTCTCAAAAAAAAGCCCATCCTGCATCTATCAATCGACTCAGAAAACTGATGAGCATTCCCTGCTCCTGGTAGATATGACTTGAAGATACTGTACTTAGTTGTACATTCATTAATTACCTTCAGTTACACAGCATAATGTGATCAGTAGTTTTCAGCTTATCTTTCCCACAAAGCAAGGACTTTGTGTACTAGCTGGTGATGTCAGAAAGCTTGGGGAGAACACTGTGGAGATAAAGTACCCTGCTTGGGTGATTTCAGACTCTCAGTGGAATCCACTGCCATTTCACAGAATCAATCTTTCTCACCACTACTGAAGCAACATCAGAAAAATGTTTAAAGCACATTATAGTGATGTTACTTGGATACCATCTACTCAGTTAAAGAATGTTGAAATATAGGTTATATACTTTATAGTCAAAAAGTCACACGGTCATCATATTTCAGGATTTTTTCACTAAGCAGAATTCAGCTTGCCCTGTCAGAAACGGACATGAAATAAGCTTTTATCCTGAGCAAGCAGGAGCAAAATGGAAGAAAGTTTGTGATAAAGAATATGCAAGCAGAAACTTAAGTCAGATGCACTGCTTTCTTTTTCCTGAGGCTCCAAGACACATCAAAATGCCTGAAGAACTATGGTGTGTGCAGGCCCACCAGAGGCAAAGTCTCTGCACAGGTATAAATAAATTCTACAGCATCACTGCCACGAAAAACAATTGGTTAGGTAATTTGGCTTACCAATTAGTGTAGGCACCCCACAGAAGTACAGTTTATAATAAGTAATTTAAGCCATCTGCATGTAAAAATGAATTAATAGAAACACATGGAATCTGAATAATTTTTAAGCAGGTGAAGTAAGCTATTTTCTGTGTTGCACAAACATAATAAGGTCATTTAAGAAACAATTATGAGGCACCACAGGGTGAATAAAGTATAAAACTAGAATGACTGATGGCCAATATAACCTTACTTAGTTCCCATAATTGCCTATGTGTTCTACAAAGTTAAGTAAAGGGACACATGCAATTTAGTTGCTCCAATATGATTAGCTATTATCAAGGAAACAGGATGATTCCAGAGCAGGCGCTTAGCTCAAGAAGTATAGAATTAAGCAATGGTTTCTTCATACTGATGGTTGCGTTATTTTAAATTTCATAACTTTTTTTTTAGTTTATACTTTGAGAAAGGTTTTTTCTCACTCTAAAATGTCCATCAGCCTTCCAGAATTCATCACTGAATGCCAACACAGTAGCTGTCATTCAGACAACTTTCTACCAGATAATTCCACTCACCATGCTATCTTCTCCGAGGGAGTGAAATAACAACATAACAGGAGCTTAAATGGTGGTTTTTATCCACAACATTATTCTGTTTGTGAAGAAACCAATTTTGAAAGGTTAGAAGTCCTTTACATGCTTTACATTCTGTCAACAACACAATGTACTGATAAAAGTAAAGTAGTCTCTCCACTTATAATCAAACAACACAGGATATGCTTCTATAAGGCCTTCAAAGTCTGCTAACTGATCCATGCTTCTCTAGTTCTCGGGTACTTATCACTACACAGGTGTGCTTCTTATAAAGAGTAGACAATACCTCATTAGCTATTTGGAAAAAAAATCTTGATTTTACAGTATATTGAAGCTTAACATAAGAAAGACAAAACATTTTTATATATCACTACTGACAGAAATAGTGGTCCTATTTTAAGCTAGTTAATATAAATTTTAATTGGGGTTTTTAATTAAAGAATTAGAACCATTTTTCTAGTCTGTTTCCACGTGACACAATCAAGCCACAAACCTTTGTAAAGTAGAAAAGAGTAGTACAGAAAATGTAAATGGACTCTTAAATAGAAGTATTATGACCTTGAAATTTAAATGCACCTACCTAAATAAAAATCATGATTCCATGCAAAAATCCAACAGCAGAGCTGGAATGTAGCTGTCTTTTGATACATTAAACCTGGATGACTTATTTTAAATTAATAAAAAATGTACAACTCAGCAAGAGAATGCTTATTAAAATCCCCCTTACATAGGTATTTCTCATTAACTTTGGAAAGCTGCTTATAGAAAACATTCCTCTAAGCTTAGCACCTTTCTGCAAAAAACTTTAACATGTTTTTTCTACTCTACTGAATGGACTGCCATAAATAGCATTTCTAACCAAAGTCATAATTTATTGTCCAACCAACTGTACAGTCCCTCTTAGCACCGCCTCACAAGATTAATGTCATTTACCTTTACAATATTCTTGGAAGTAGCTATAATTTCTCCCATTGAAGAAGTGAGAAAATGAGAAATAAATGCTTTATCGAGGATCCCACCGAAAATCAAACACAAGATATCCACGCAAATCATCTGGGTCCTAGTAAAGATAAAAATCAATAATCCAAAATATTTTACATAGTACGAGAAGAAAGCTGACAGGTAGCTCACTATTTTCCACATTCTGGTTTAAGGTATTGTTGTGGTTATCTCTAGAATCATATTTACTAAATTTCCTTTTTTCTGACATAAACCACCTGCAGTCCAAGAAACCATTTTCTTCTGTCTCTGCTGATGGAAAACTAGCTAGTTTGGAAGTTTGGGGGTCATGGTCTGAAGCCTAGGCAAGAACTTGTGATCAATTTTTCTTCTTGCAACTTCAATCCTAGAGAATTTCAAAGGCAAATTAGAATCTAAATAGATAATATTGATTTGGATTAACTTTACTTGAGAATTTTGGAATCTAGTGGACACAGTTCTGGAAATGCTTTCCCAAATATCTTTATCTCCCAACCAGAATGAGTCTCCCAGTCTGCCAAGCAGCTACACTCTGCAGCAGTCTCACGATAATTTACCTGCCACCCCTTGAGCTTTGCTTCCACATTTGAATTCATATCTATTCTTTTAGAAAAGGAAACTTGCTTCTGAATATTAAAACTATCTTTCTTCAAAGGCTTTAGACAAAATAAGAATGAATTTTTCCCTTCATGTTCAGTTTTACAATTTAAGTTTTAAAAAAATTAAACTTTTATACTCCTGAATAACTGAAATCATCTGTTGCCTCTGATCTAACTTGTTTTTTGGGGCAGGAATTGCCTAAGTATTACCCTCAAAACCAGACACTCAGCCAAATGGAAAGCAAACCTGTAAGGACAGCCTGCTTGTGCCTTCCAAATCATGGAAGTGTGCCAGACAAGTTTGTGTGCTGCTTGGTACACTGCTTGCACTCAAGTCTGTGTTTCACATATGTGGATGGCAGTCAAGCAGGATGAAGAGCACATAGCATTCAAAACCTCTTCAGGGGCAACTCTTTATGAGCGGTAGAGACATATACAGTGGGTCTCATCCCATATAAAGCCTAAGCCACCATGAAAATATAAAATGATAGAGAGGCAATAAAACATTTTTTTTTTAGGCAAAGGGAAAAAGTCTATTCAGTCCCACATCATATACTTGTGTTTCACACAAACTTCATAATGACGGTTGAGCTGTGCTGTTCAAGGCAAAGAATACTAAATATAATAATAAATCACAAAGCTTTGTTAAATGGTGCTAACTAAATGTTTAGCAGCTGAACATGTTAGCATTTTGTAAGACAAAAATAATTTTGTGAGGTCTTGTAAGTATATAGAGAAGGACTTCGACTCCACCCTTGCAGTCTTTAAGCCGCAGGAGGAAAAAACTTCTATTACATGAAAATACTTACAGTGAACAAATTCAACATTTTCCTACCTCTTAGAAAGTGTTTTTTTAGATCAGGAGTAAAAGTCCTTCAGAAAAAAATTTCTTTATTCATTACTTCTCCTGCAATGCCTAGTACATTAGGACTGAGACCTCTAGCTGTAACTACTGCAAAAAATCATAATGCAGATGAGAAACATCTTTCAAGTCTGCAAACTATTTCCGACTGAAGAATGCAGAGACTTTCATTACATGGCTTAAAAATTATTTCTTTGGATGATGCAAAGTGTTCCAAGGGATTTTATCTTTTATTGAGCATTGACAGTGACAACCTTGGAATATTTCTCTCTCATTTGGTATACTGAAGTGTAGGCAGCTGTCTGAAAAATATAAGATTCTCTTTGGGTAATAAGAGCCTTTATAAAATAATACTCAACATATAGGATTAGGATTGTTCACTGAAACAAACAAATCAAGTACTCATCTGGAGATTGGTAGTCTCTAGGGCCCCATGCATGTTCTGTAGTTTGTAAATCACTTCTCATTCTATTTCTGGCAGAAAATCCAAACTATTCACCTTCAAGAAGTCTCTTTCCACTGCATTAGAGTTACGAATTCTAACACCAAAACCAGAGAAGGAGGCAGTTCATGACCTTACCTTCTGCTTCTCCTGCCTTGCGACCCTGTCAGTGTCAAAGATGTAGCTGGATAACTTTTTTATATTGTCTTATTATTTGAAAGTAAGATGAAAAAAAAGCATTTTCTGAAAGAAAAGAAAAAACTATTCACAAATTCAGCATGGGACTAACTCTAAACACGGAACAAAATCCCATTAAATTAAGGCCTGATAGCGGACAAGGCCATTTGAGCTCTGAAAAAAACCACATACCAGCATATTTATATTTTTCTCTCTAGGAAGAGGAGAGAGTTATACTCAGTAACTAACTTCCAGTAATGCATAGATGCCCATCATCATTGTATGATCACTTGTCTGCCTGACAATTAGCCAATACACTGATTTTTATCACTGGTACAACATTTTCTTCTTCTGCAGAAGCTCTCTTTAAATAGCACCTTTTATAGACAGCTGAAGTTCATCAACTGATGACAGGAACTAGACAGTGCCATCTGCCTTAGCAGCAGTTCAGGTAATAGCAAAGAAAACCTAATTGCCAAACATGAAATGTCCAGGAGTGGATTTTTTTTTTTAATAATGTCCAATTAAAAGTGGACCTATGAGACATTACGTGATATTTTGAAGAAGCACTTCAAGTCTGCTCTAAAAGAGCTTTGCAACCAGTCTAAGTATCCTGTGTTGAATATTATGTTATCACAGTTTTGTTCCTTTTGGTATCTAAAGTAGCTGGAAATCTTTGGTTAATACCCCATGGCACTTAGATGAGAGCTGGATACCAGTGTGATAGCTATACTTAAGAGATACGTGCATTTTTCCTCCTTCCTGGACTCACAGGGGTATCTCCAGGATACTGTAGAGTAGAGGAGGAGCTCAGTGGCAAACACAAGGGATGACTGCTGACTCTGGGGCCACAGAGGCTAAGATGGGTAGGAAGCTTCAGACAGCCTCACACTTACGGGGCAAAATACTTTATTTCCTCCACAGGGGAAGGTTGAGAGCTCAGGACCGCATTTCCCCTTCTGAGGTCATTTTGCAAATATGTCAAATGGGAGGGAAGGAACATATTCAAACTGCAATGAAGATGACAGTAATAACTGCTTCTGGTTTTCATTCAAGAACTATTTAGTTTAAAAGGCATAAACATAACTGGAGTCAGGGACAGTATCTCAAGTCTACCTCATCCCAGATAGATTTTCTCAGTTCTAGGCAACAGACTTAAGCTCTTTTCTGCCAGTGTTTCCTATCACAGAGATACCTTTTTTTTTTTTCACACAGTAGCCTGGGTTCAGCAGAATAAGTTCTTTGCCACCAGGTAGTCCGCAGAGAAATGGAAAGTACAGGGTTTGTCTTCCAACAGTGAAGTGACCCATGGACCTGGACCCCCTCCCCAGGTGACGATGTACTGCATCACATAAACCAGTGTATCAAGAAAAGAGCAGCACTGTTTCAAGGGAGGAATAAACCAAGCTCTTGGCATTCTGGGCTACTTGCCTGTGTTCAAGAAGAGGTTGGAGCCTCTGGAGCTGCAGAGGTGTTGCCAACCTTGCAGCTGTGGATAGAATGCACCTGGAGAGTTCTCCAAACTCACTAATGTTCCTGCCTTTAGATGGATTTTAGCCCGCAGTATGTAGCATCACAGAAAAAATAGGAACCTTGGTGTGTGCTGCAGGCCTGTGAATACTGTCCAGGCAGCCAAGTGCCTGTCTCTGAAGCAGAGTACAGGTGAAAACAGAAGTTTCCATGAGCAGACTATCTTCAAGCAAAAACAAGTTGTTGGGACTACTGCCTGGTTCTTAGAGATTATCTGTACTATAGTAAAAATTTCGCATACACCTCTCAACAGCATGTTCTAATCAAGCTCCAGTAGGTATTTATGCTACCAAGTAAAATTATGTCGTATTTAGAAGATCCTTTTCCTGGCATGTACACAAAATTTCTTGGACTTCTGCACTGATTAGAATATAATTTCTATATTGGGAATCATTAGGAAAATTAAAACAATGTCTCCTGTAAAATTAAACACAAGCTGCATGGGGAATCTGTACAGCTCTGTTCTCACTTTGGAATTTGGCAATAACACTCAGCCCTTTGGGCCAATATCTGTGTAATCTAGATGTATTATTATTATTTCTGAAGTGTCTATAACAGTGGTATCTACGCACTGAAGTTTGCCAAGACTCTGAACTCCCAAAGCAATGCCTTTCAAAAACGATTCAAAAAATTAACTTTTCTACTACATTCTAAACTGTAGCACACTTATAAAAGGTCACATTCTGAAAATTTGCATGAAACAGCCTCAACACAGCAGACATCAAGAGAAGAAAGGCATTACTTCATCTTAATACTGCCTGTCCAGATGCATTCAAACTAATTAAAAATATGAGAATTTTTAAAGAAGAATCGTGTTTGCTTTGCTTCTGAGTCACCAGGGATGAGAGCATCCAGTTTTATGCCCACTAGTTTTAAGTTTAGCATCAGCAAAATCTGTGCTCCATCACAGATCTCCAAATGAAAGTCTGTCCTTTTCCAGAATACAGTACGCCTGTCTTTTTATTGAACTTCTTAATCTCTTGAAAAGTGTCCTCTTTTTTTTTTTTTCCAGACTCTCTGCAGACTGTCTTTGACAGGATTACAGGAACCATGTCTAAATTATGTTTCTCTATGAAGCAGTCTTGGACTGCCACATTCTCTCTGATCCAAATTCCCATGAGCTAAAAATGTTGGATTTGGCAAGTCTGCAGTTACACATGGCCTCCAGCTGTTCTGTGATAGGTTAGGAAATAAACTGGCCTTCATCCAGCTCAAGGGATTCATATCAAAAGCTGTGTAATAAGTATTATATCTGTGCAAATGTAAACATTCACATTTTATTCCCTTTTTTTCAGCAGTCCACAGATAATTTTCATATTACTAATAAAACAGGAAAAAATGGTCTTTTCTTCTTGAAAGAGAAATTACATATTTAATTCAAGCTGAGAACTATATGAAATCTTTAGCATTAAACACAGCCTCCTAACAAGCATATATAAAAATTAAAGCTACTCCCCATTTTAAGCAATATATGCACAGTTTTCATACAGAAACAGTGGTTCAGAAAAGACTGAGCATTCCTTAAAACAGGTGTAAGCAGCTATATTTTTGTTCCAAACATTAGTAGTAGATTAATGGCATTTTTCAGTCTTTTAAAGCCACACATACAGGAATTGTGTGCATTTCTCTATAAAAAATTAGAGTGATACACTTTACTGATAGGATGTATGAGCAACAAAAACAAACAAACAAACAAACAAACAAAACCACTAAAACTAACCTTTTAAACCTTTTACAATGAAATAAAATTGTCCATAATCAGCACAGAAATGAAAATCCGCTCATTATCCATTGATCCTTATCACCAAAATGCAATATAAATAGCGCCTGATAAAAGGCCAAGAACTCTGTTTCTGAAGCAGCAAAATCAGATGGGTCAGATACAAAAATCATCTGAACAGGACTCACAAGATTAAATGCAAACCAATTTGATATTTAAACAGAATGTATGGCATCGGTTCTTAGGTGAAATAATAATGTGAAGTGATAATAGATATCAGAGACATGACCAATCAGACTAAACAGTCTAAAAAAGTAAGTTAGTGATTCCATTAGTGCTTTTTGCTGGTAAATCACTGTAAGAATCTAAGCCAGTCTTACCATAGTAGTTATTTTGCTAGAATCATGATTGAAATTTCTTAGCTACTCAGCAGGCACCAAGAGAATGATATACAATGAAGGAATTGAACTTCACAAAACTTTTGACAAATAACGATATTCTGAGGCTGGTATGTGCTTTGAGTGTAACTGCCTACACTTCAGTGAGATTAAATTTTTATTAAAAGACTTTTTTCTCCTTTTTTTCCCTTACCGTGAAAATTTGTATATCCTGCTGTTGTGAGACAGTTCTTTTTATCAGAGGAAAAAATAACAAGGATTAAGAAAAAAAATGACCTAAATAATAATAATTACATTTTCAATAATAAAAGATGTAATTTGAAAATTATTTGTATCACAACTGTCTCTACACACCCCAGTTGAGATTATGCTAAGGTTAATATTGGCAAATGGTGAGATACAAACCTGGTCCAAAGAGTTTGCAGAATAAGTGAGAGGTATCAGGAACTAAAGTAAGTCTGTAAGTGACAGCTACCAAGTTTCTACTAGAGATTTTGCTGCTGACCTCATGTGGAGAGTGTTACGAAGGGTTCAAATAATATGGTGCTGGCTAGAGCAGTCTTAAAATGGATTCTAGGATCCTAGGATATTTAGGATGATATAATTAAGATACATAGAGAAAACAAAACAAAAAAGGAGGAAATAGAGGAGGCACGTACCAAACTGGGAGATGTACACATGCACCACGAGCCCCCTATTCGCACTCTCACACATATTTGGGTACCCTGGGCATCACGGAAGTATATGGAAGAAAAGGACCTCCTACCACAGTCACTGTGTTACCAAACACCCAAGCAGACTCTGGCTGTACTTCGCAAGGATTATGCTACTCCCCCCTCCTCCAGTAGATTTACCTCCTGATCAATAATAAAGAATTTGCTTTCCCCAAAAGGTCAGGCAGACTAGAAGTAAAACACCTTTGTGTGTAATCACAGATAAAGAAAGAACTTCAGCTTTCGCTGATTAGCAATTACAAGATTAGCCCTGGGAGTAAAAATTCTGTAAGATTTATAACTGCAAAGAACTTTTATAGGCCTTGTGGACCATCTGGTAGAATTTAACAGAAAATTATGCTTGCATCATAGAATTCTTTGCTGGCACTTTCCATTACTTCTAGGGCTTTTTCTGTCAAGGACCTCTCCATACATTTTGCTGACACTAACATTCCCTGAGTGAAAGAATTAGTTCTGCACTCATTATAATGGACAGCTTCTCTCTACTCTTTCATTCTATCATTGTAAATGAAATAGTAACACTTAAAAAGGACATTTTGGGCCATTTACTTGCAGGACATTATGCAATTCTGTTCCTTCCTTAACCTATAAGGCAATACAGCACTGCACATCACATATGCCCCGTAGCTCCTCTGCTGTTCTCTTTACCAGACTCTTTAAAAAACATCCAAAGTCATGGTTCTGCCATTACTTGTGTCTGTAGGAGAGCAGACTATTGTAATACAGCTTGTATTTGGTAGTACTTGAAAGTCTTCTTTTTCCTCTTATTCAAACTGAAGTCTTTCCTTCTCCCTGCTTGTGACCAGCTTCTCATAGGAGACCTAGTTTGGAACAGCAGTGCCATAAAAAAGACATCATGATAGATTCTCCATGATGTAAATTAGAGTGCTCCAGTTCAATCACATCCCCATCAAGGTCTTCAAATGAAACCTCCCACTGAGATAGAAGCTATTGGATTTCCATCTGTGTGTCTCTTGCTGTCAATGGTTATTGTTTAAGTAAACATTGGTTTGTATTACTTTCTTTTTTTTCTCATTCAATACATGTTGATGCCTGGTTAAAAGGAAAGAAAATTGCAGTATTAAAAGACTAGTATTTTCAGCATCTTGTGATGTAAATTGCTAATTTAAAACCCAAAATATTGTTAAAGTGTCTTTATTTAATAGCAGACGATTGCAAGCTGTAATTTGCAAGCTGTAGTTGCAGATGGCAATGTTTTTCTCTCTTTTCAGCAGTACAGTAAAGTATTTACTGCAGTGATCTGCAGACAATGACATACCAACTGCAAAAGAAATACTCAGGGGTAATACAAACTATCAGAATTCCCATGAGGTCCACAATGGAAGGACCTGCAACTAAAGCATGAAATGTAAATGCCAATTAAAACATTCAAACCTCTTACATAGTCTCAAATAACAACTCTTTGCAATAGACATTTTTAGTACTTTCAATTGCCAAGTATTTTTCCAATATAAAACAACAACTCTTGTTCTCTTTCCTGATTTTTAATCTCTTTAGATCAAACACACTCATTTTCCAATTCAGACCTAGAGGCCCAAGTCTGGATTTCAAACTGACAGCCACCATCTGGACCACACCAGCAGAAAGGGTTATATGTGATCTGGCACGTGTAGCATACCGTGCCACTTTCTGTACATAAGGACATGCCAAAACACCAAGAATGTATTAAACAAAAGCTTTGTCTTTTATTTCATTTTGTTAAACAACTCCTCAACGTTTATTTTTCAAGAGAAAAATTATTTAACATCATCTATTTAACAATATTGTATGAAACATTTAAATACTGCATTCTGTAGTGCCATCTAGGGGATTTAAAACCTGGAATATAATGCTCATCTGATTTTCAAAAAAAACCCAAACCATAAACATTAAGAAATCAGCTATGACTGCCAGAGCAATTTCTTATGTATATCTAGTGGTTTGGATTACTTTTTCCTGCTACAATAGGAATATTTGAACAAGGTCCATGTATAATGTCACATCTGTAGAATCCATAAATAGGAGATGTATTATTCTATACTTCTCCTTTATAGACAAATAATTCACAAAAGCAATCTTAAAAAATATCCCAAATAAAATCAGTGTCATGTTCTGAAATAGGATTTAGAAAAAAACTTCTAGCCTTAGTTCAGTTACCAGGAAATACATGAGGTTTTTTTTGCACAACAGATATTTATAAAAAAAATCAGACATGTTATTGTATAAAATTACAGGAAACAAGAGAGCTACTGGCACTTTCTTCAATACTTAGCTTCATTTGTATTATTTTTTATCTAAAATTTCCTGAACCAGATGCCATTACACAGTAATTTCCAATGCATCACTGAATAAATTGTTAGGAATTATTAACTTTGTATCATATTGATAGCTAGGATGATCTATAAGCTCTTTGAACACATTTGCATTCTCTTTCCTTACAGAAACCAACGATAACAAGTGCACACATTAAATAAGCGATCATTCAGAAGGGAAATGCAGAGAAAAAAATCAGACTATGTAAACCAGAGAACTACAAGCCTACCGTAATTCAGACCACAGAATAGGTCCATTAGTTCATTACCAACACATAAAAAGAGATATTTCTGGATCATCAACAGTCTTCAGCTGCCAAAATGTCATTGAAAACGATGAATAATTGACACAAGTAGAGAACCTACATACTCACTCACATGATCTTGCATTTTTTCATAGTCCCCATAGATCAGTTTCCAACCATCGGGATGCAAGACAGGACCATTACTTTACTTTTGGATTTCCAGACCTCACATTTTGGCATTCTATCTGGAAAACATGTACATTAAACATTTACATTATTTGCTGAAAACTACTTGTTCATAAGGGTAAGATTTGAAAAGCACCTACTAAGTGTTCTAAGAACATATATAACGTCTTTTGACGTGCCTTTCATTTTGAGCTATTTTAGGCAGTATTCAGCCTTTGATCCTGAAAGAAGCTTCCATTTTCAGCTGGTTGCTCCCAGCTCCTCCATCCTCTCACTGCAGTGTCACCCAGACACATTATCCTTTACATCCTCCAGTCACCCACCCTACACTCCTTCTCACCTCCCCAGTCCATGTTCCTGTGTCTTCTTCTCTACATTTTTTACCACATTGCACCAACCCAGTGCTACACTCTGTGCCTGCCTAGGCCTCTTCCTTGTGCTCCCACTTAGAAGGACAAAACACAATATTGCCTTGGGCACTTGAGAGTGTATAAGGGAACAAACTGATACTACACATCTTCTGATCAGTGGTAATTGTAGTTCAATGGGCTCTTGCTCAATGCAGATCAACAGGTATATCATAACTTAATGAAAGGAAAGGCAGAGGCCTTGGATGTGTATTCCTATGGGAAGTCATTCCACTACCTGTAATTAGCCCACAATGTCTTAAAAGGGATTTATAAGGGATGATGCAGTATCTGAAAGTATGATTCTGTTGAGTGATGGTAGATTCACTCCCACCACCTGCAGCGGCTCCAGCCAAGGACCCTCTTGCCCACCTGCTGGAGTCCAGCCCGGTGCCTGGGCACCTATGGTCTCTGCCCAGCCCAAGGAACATGGCTGCTGCTTTCCCAATTGCAGGTTCAACCAGTAGTAAAGCTGCACATATGTCCCAGAGACACACATGCACGTGCAGACACACACACACAGACACATGGACACAGAGAACACTGACACGGCTGGTCACAGGCTGCCATGGACAAGGTGCTGCCTTCAACAGCACCTACATACAGAGCTCACAAAACACAAGCCAGACATCCAAGTCCCCTCCTCCTCTTCAGCTAGTAGAGACAGGAGGTCAACAGTGCAGACACACACATGACAATCTCTAGATTCATGAGCACACACATATTCACAGTTCCCTTGAGTACCAGCACAGTCCCTCTGTCCGTCCAGCACCCAGGTGCCTTACTCACCAGCTCCTCTAGCTTGATGCTCACTAGGAAACACACACACTCACACACATCCCTCACACACTTCACATTTGCAAGTCTCTGTGGATGTACCAGCACAGACCACCTAATACCCCAGCCCTCCCTCCCCCTCCCCTAGCTGGGAACACATAGAGTTCCTGTCCTAGTGGCTCAAAGTTAAAGATCCCCACACACTACAGCAGAGGCCCCACTGGCTCCAGCAGCTGACACCACAGACACCCTCATCCCTGGCCTGATTCCAGTAGCTAACACAAAACCCATTGACACACATACAGATCTCACAAGTGACTGGCACTTAGTCCTTGCAAAACACAGGCACAGGGGACAGGGAGTGAGGATACACAGAGAGACAGTCAAGAAAGATTTAATAAGACATAAGAAGATAGGACATACTGCAGAGATCAGGTGCAGGGCTTGGTCAGGCAATGTATTGACCAGCCCCATTTTGCAGGTGACCAGTCTCCTTCCCCTCCAGGTTCTCCCTGGATTTGTACTGATCTGTCTATCCTTGGTCACCTCCTGATCCAGGGTCCCCCTTGTTTACAATTTTATCAGTTGCAAAGTCCAGGTTGATCTTCCTGAAAGTAGCATCTGTGGTTCTTTGATAGCTCATAATTATTGTGAGTCATAAGGTCTGTGTCTTCTCACTGTCTCCATGTTTGCTTTATCAGGTCTGTGTCTTGGTACCTCTTGGTTTCTGGCTTCCCCCTTTTTCCCTTGGATTCCTAGTTGACAAGGTGCCCCAAGGTCTCCAGATTGCCTCACTGGAATAAACATTCTGACTCTCACATAAGTCCCCATCAGTTAGAGTGATTGATCAGCTTTAGTTCCCATCACTGACTCTCTTATCATTTGTCCACCAGGTTTGTATCCTTCTATGTTCTTGTTTATGGCTTCCTCCTTTTCCAATTATCCCTTGTCCCCTGACATTGAAAAAGTCCTTGACCAGATACCCTAAAAGCAGCAGACACTCTCCTGTCACACAGCCTTCCACACATTCTTCCATCCTGTGAAAAGGCACACCAGAGGTTCTGCCTTCCCCATGCTGGCTGATGTTGCTGACCTACCTGCCTATTTCTCCTCACTTTTTTTTGTGGAACTGTTTTCGTAGCTTATTGTTTCCTTTACACCAGCAGTGACCATAGATAGAATACTGCTAATGGAAGAATGATCATCTTTTTTTTTCATTTTTCAATGAACACAGAACTATGCAGAATATTAGCCCAAAACTAGAAAAACAGTCAATATGTTTGAGATTTTCCAGGGAGCAGGACCTAAACTAGCTTGAAAACTTTGAGTGAAATAAAGTTTGAAGCAGTGTTGATATAGAAAAGGATAAAAAATATGAGCTTTACAACAGCAATTATTTTTGAGGATAACAATCTGTTCACATAAAACACCATCTATATTTAAAATAAGAAGTCACCAGAGATAAGGGGAATTACAAAGCAATGAGACTCACTGTGGTTTCAGAGAAAGTAATTAAGAGCCTAATTAGGGACAAAACCATATAAAAACAAAAGTAAAGCTTGATGAGGAAAAAAGCAGCAAAGCTTCCACAAGAGGAAAGCACTTTTTCCTACCCTGATGTATTTCTTAGAGGCAACGAACACTCAAACAAGATTTTGTGGGCCAAATTCAGGAACTTGAAAAAAGCAACTAATCCATGGAACGGGCAAATTTTACTTCACAGTAGTACAAGTTAATGTACCCAAGCTGTAAACTGATAGCCTGGAAAATTAGATCTTACTTCACCATACCCAGATTGTGCACCCGGTATCTGATAACCACAATGAAGTGGGCGCTCAAGGTGATTCTAATTGACTTGCTATACTTTGCATGACAAAACTGACAGTTAAGGTATCTATAACAGTATAGTACTGCTATAACATCCCTATATGGACAGCCATGAATTATACATTATGGTTTTATTTTCACTATATGGAAAATATAGGGGTAGAAGAGAGTTATGTATCTGGTCTAATGTCACAATAAATAAACATCAGTTTGGAAATAGCACCTGAGTCTCCAGATTACCAATAACAACTGTATTTTTACTTTTCTTTGCAGCTCTATACCAATAATAAAATATGAGGAGTGAGGCTGGAAACTCACTGGAGCTTCCAGTATGTTGCTATAGAAGACTGTAAGAGACCTCATGGGGTCAATCTAGATTGACTGAACAGGGAATGCTTTTGAAAGATGCCAGGGAATAAAAGCAGAGCATGATTTTGATGGACAACCAGGGATCAGAATTGTGCAGGCAATTTAGACACATCCACTGAATTCTCTACTGACTATGGGAGGATCAGGGGGCCCCTGGTGGTCTAGTGGTTAGGGTGCAGGACTCTCACCGCTGCGACCCGGGTTCGATTCCCAGCCCCCTGGGCAGATGGAGCTCGTCAGCCCTGTGAGGCAATCCATCTAAGAGAAGGTCACTCTAAACAAACCTACGTCCTGGGGACCTCACTGCCACTGTCCAAGCTTGCTCGGCCCCGGCAGATGAACCTCAGGATTAAAGGGTGGGCTCAGTTCAGCGCACGCTGTGTCTCACCTAAAAAATCCACTGCGCAGGCTCGAAGGGTTAATGACCTTTCCCAAATCTTCGCTCGCGAAGACTGGCCATTATGGGAGGATCAAGGCAAAAGCTATGCCCAAGAATATATTCCAGTTCAATAACATTCATGTAGAACATCAATTTTGAGTTTGTTCATTTGTTTTTTTCAATTAACATTTTCCAACCAGAACTTTCTGTCAATATGATTTCTAAGAGCCTTAAGTTGTATTGTTTCAGGGGCAATCAAAATGTCAGAAACTCACAAACACAGAGCATCCCTGACGAAGAGGAAATCTCCTGGAGGCTCACCAAGGTTAGACTACTGCACCTGCCTCTAGGGATAAGGGTGCAAAGAAAATGCAGATAGAAGTCAAAGCAGTGTTCTCTTCTATCTTTCTGGTCAAGAGGATAGACCCAGAGAGAAACAGACATCCGTGGCACAAAAACAGCTGGATGCATACCTGAATCACCAGTAATGCTTTGTTTTCTTTCTTCATAGTGCACTAGGAGACAGACACGGTGACCTAACAAGGAGAGCTTTGAATGAGGGGGTCTATGTTCAGATGTAAATTAGAAAGCAGTGTATATAAAAGTCTGCATAGGAAAGGGCTCCAAAGGCACAGTCCTGCTTCATGCACTTCCATACTAATGCTCAGTGCTTGAACATGAAACAAAACAGAAACCTGAAGTTATCTTGGTAGAGGTAAACAACAACAGAAGATACAGCCAACAATAACAGAAGCTGCAGCTTGGAAGGTTCAGGCTGGACTTCTAAAGCGTTCCTCACTGGGAGAGTAATGCAGCACTCAGTAGTCAGCAGATTCACTGAGCTGCATATTAACTAGAGGACTTCTAGGCATTCTTTCCAAACAATTCTAGGATTCTGTGACATATTTAATGTTCTCCATCTGCTAATTTGAATGCAGTCTATGGGGTAGGACTACTGCTCTTCTGAAGATAAACACCTCAAAACTAAATAATGTGAACGTCAGCTTCTCATCATCATCTTGGTCTACAAATCTGCTCCTACCATGTTGCACTACTTACTAAAATATACATAGACAAAGAAGACAGTTTTAATACCTGTAGGAACTTAAAGGCTACTGATACAAACCCAGTATGATTTTCAAGAATTTCAATATCCACCTCTATTTCTTCTAACACAAAGCTGAATCCTTTTGAAAAATCCCCTTTGGCATCTATCTCAATCTTCAGGCACCTTTTAAAATTTAGCCCTAAATTCTCTAAGCTCCTTTGGAAAATCCTAGCCTTTATCCCTTTAGGAATGAAAAGAATGAACTGCACAATTCGAAGTTAAGAAAAAGTAATAACTCATGCACATAGTATCAGCAAATTAACTACAAATATGTGCTTAACATTCTTCAAGAGAAAAGCCCTGCAAAAGATAGGACACATCAGAAAGCTTATAAAGCAAGATAACCATTATTTTCAATATAATTCTTCTAACCTGATTCTGAAGTCCTCATTTTAAATTATTTAATGGTTTTGATCAGACCACAGTGTTTTTTTCATCATTCGTTTCGCTGACTAACATAAGAAACATAATTATCCGTCAATTTTATAAAGTTTGCAGTTCATCACATTTTTAATATTATAGAATTAATCATGCAGGAAACTCAAGTGCAGAGACTAGAATGGATCAAATTAAATGAACGATAAAAGTAGGGAAAAAACTTCCAAACTTATTTTTAAACAAAATGGCAAGCTAGCAAGACTTCTTGTTCTCATGGATTAATCCCAGCCTGCAACTAAGTACCATGCAGCCATTCACTCTTTCCCCTTCATTGGGATAGGAGATGGAATCAGAAGAGTAAAAGTGAGAAAACTCATGGGTTGAGATAAAGACAGTAAAGCAAAAGCTGCTCACGCAAACAAAGCAAAACAAGGAATTCATTCCCCACTTCCCATGGGCAAGCAGGTATTCAGCCATCTGTAGGAAAGCAGGGATCTATCACATTTAATGGTGCCTCGGGAAGACAAAGCCAGCACACTGAACGTGCTGCCTTCTTCTTCCT
The DNA here is from genome assembly GCF_001604755.1 of Lepidothrix coronata. Classification (NCBI taxonomy): domain Eukaryota; kingdom Metazoa; phylum Chordata; class Aves; order Passeriformes; family Pipridae; genus Lepidothrix; species Lepidothrix coronata. Next base: position 15,055,038 of record NW_016690180.1, read on the forward strand.
CCAGCTTTATATGCTGAGCATTACCCCACAGGGTGTGGAATTTCCCTTGGGTCAGTTGGGGGTTGCTGTTCCAGCTGTGTCCCTTCCCAACTCCTTGTGCATCCCCACCCTCCTTGCTGGTTGAGTGGAGCTAGAAGTAGAAAAGGCCTTGACTCTGCGTCAGCACTGCTTAGCAATGGCTTAAACATCCCTGTGTTATGAACACTGTTTCTAGTAGAAATCCAAAATATGGGCCCCATATTCCCAACCATTCCATTGCACTAGCTAAGCAGCTCTTCTATGAGGCACTTGTCAAAAAGAACTGGCTAAACTGAGGCAACAAGAATTTTCATGGTAAGGGTTGAAATAGAAAATAAGTTTCCTGCTGCTTACTGCTGTGCTTTTATTTCAAATAATTACTTTGCTAGCTCATTTAAGAAAAGTTAATCACTACTGGGTTTTTTGGGTTTTTTTTTTGAGCAGTACCCAAAGTCTGGCAATATTCTTCGGGGAGAAAACACATTGATTTTACATAACTTTGGATCATCTGGTCTCAGACTTTTCTAGGTCAAGAAGGACCATGACAGACTTGTGTAGCACATTGCACTACCTCATTGACTAACAGCAGAAGCAAAGCGCTGACACTGTAAGGAGCAAGAAGCATTTTTAATTATGCTGTCAGGATACTAAAAAGCAAGTTCCCTGTTCAACCTATGCTATAGATAACCTTCCTCATGCAATATTCACAGCAGACTTCTATCACATTATTAGCAATTTCTTAGCATCAGAAATAATGCTGGTGACACTTGTCACCTAATCCTTTCATTACAAGTTAGAGTAGGATCAGCAGTAGGAAGAAGTTGTATTTCTCTGAAGTTATCTCCATAGAAATGGCTGATTTAATCCTAACCTTCAGTTTATCAGTTCATAACTTTGTCCTTTGCAAAAAGGAACTACTTATAGAGAATGATACATGATAGTCTCTATTAATATTTTCATCCTTTGACACATTGCATATCCCCACTGGAATAAAATAATTAGAAACACAAGTGCAAATTTGCTGTAGCAGCCGAAATATTCTGAATACTCAGAGTCCTGTATTAAGCAGCTAGCTTGGGACTTCTGTGCCTTGGCTTTTCTCCCTATGGTGCAAGTTAACCACCTGGATAGGTGAAGCAGTGATTATTACAGCAGGTCAAGAGAGTACAGAAACCATGAGTGAATTAAAGATTTGGAAGCATGGAAAGTGATATGTAGAACACCTATTTGCTGAGTTCAGCAGCACTTAAATTAAACATTGCTTATGTGACTTTTCCTTCACAGGAAGCATAGTATTTCAATTTGTCTCTCATTGCCTGGCAGTCCTACACACATTTAACTCTTTACACCAGCCTGTGTGCCAGTTCTCTGCAGCATCCCATCTGTGTCTGTTCTTCAAAACACCCACAGATTCTCTGTTTCATGCTGCATCATCATAATACCCAGAACTGCCATCATTGAACTGGTATGATATTGAGGACAACAGCCCTCAAACATGGGACCCCACACATCATGGTCACTGCTGAACTGAATGAGATGCAGAAAGAATCACCCTGTGGTTGGGACCAGCTGCTGGCCAGATATAATGAACCTTGCTAGATCTTTGATATACAACTGAATGCCAGTGGCAAGTGACTGGTTCCTTCGGAGGTGTTTAGCCTCTCTTTCAGCGCTCTCTGTGTTGGATCCATGGCAGTTGTCATCTCTCACAGTTGCTCATTACCTGCATTTCGACAGGTTCTGCTCACTTAGGGGTCATTACACAGGGAAGAGGAAACAATAAACAAAATTGGACAAATCAGTCAGGCCAATACAGAGGATAATAACACATTCCAGGGAACACCAACCAGCTGAGGGGAGAAAACAAAAAAAGATTCTCCCTTTTTCTCTTTTTAAGCTCTTTTCCCTTCCATCTTTCTCCTACTACTGCAATACTTTTTTTTCCTGTTGAATTTTGAACTCAGAAGTAGTAGCTGCATTCTTGAAGTGATTTTTCTTTCACTGTTGGTTGTTTTCTTTGTTTCTTCTTTCTCAATTTTTGCCAAGTGTTTTTTTCCCACTCATTCATTCACTCCCTCCTAATTTGTGCAATTTGTTCGATTCTTCAATATCTCTCCTCAATATTGTATCCCCTTTTCACCTTCAAAGAATAACAATATCTATCTTACATCATTTGTTCTAAAATCTTAGACACTAAAGCGAGGGACATCTGTATAAAACCATAATTGTGTGGATATGTGTGTGATCGGGCAGATCTCTCTAATTTCCATCTCAATCAAAGAAGATGCTGTGACTTCATTTCATGCTTTGTCTAAAAAAAGGAAGATTGTCTTACTATAAAAAAAAGCAATGGCAAAGCAAAGAGAAAAACACACACACACAGAAAAAAATCTACTGAACATGCTGATGCCGTTCCCGATACTTGTATTTAAAACATACTGTTAGTGCCCCAAAATAATAAGCTAAGTGATCGTATTACTACAGTCATTTTTCTCAGTCAGGTACGTTAATAAATCTGTTACCCTGACCCTAGTTAGAGATTACATAACTAATGCTCTGTTTGTGATGGGTTAAGATCAGGAAGGGTTTTGTATCACTAAGAAGATATGACATTAGTCCCTCAGGAAGGAAAAAAAAGAAGAAATTGTAAAAGCATAATGTATATTCTATGCCAAGAGTTAGTGAGCCATTAATTGTACTTGTGACAAATCTAATAAAAGAAACTATAACAGCTATGAAGATGCTGAACAATTCACCAGCAAGTACTATCAAGATGCCAAGCAGCTCACAAACGAAATACTATCCTCAAAAGCAGCACACTGGATGACCTACGTGTATTTCATGAAACAGATAAAAGGTGCTGTGAGCTGGACAAAATATCTGCACTGGTGCCAACAGTTCTTCAAGATATTCAAATTATCTGTTTAGGATCAGTCGCATGTTGCTTTTTAGAATGTTGCTTTTTGGAATGTTACAATTATTTTTTAGATACTTCTTAATTAGAAATATTTAATTGATACTGTATTGCCTTCAGAGTGCTGCTGGTAGACACAATTATAATATAGCTAAAATGGAGAAAACAACTAAAGACTAGATCCAGAAGGGCTGAGGTCATAGCTGGACATTAAAATTAAGCTTGAACCCCCTTTTCCATGCCGCCAGGTTCTCATTCCCATATTGTCTTTTCTTCTTCACTGGACTATGTATCTGTACAGCTATATTTGAAGCAGAAAGGGAAGCTTTAAATAGCCAAATTTTGGGCTGTTTGCTAGGTGGGTCTGTTCCCTACTTGAGTTCACTAAGCAGCTGCAAAAATAAAAGTATTAACACAACCATGAGAAAGCAGTGTAGGGATTCCCTAATGGTCATGGAACTGTCTTAAAAGAGAGACAACACAGATTTGTATCCCAACCCTAGAGGGGAAATACTACTATTAGGTTGTAACATGGATGTAAATTCCTCCAACTGTGTTTTTGAACTAGATATGTCTTTCCTCGAATCTTGTAGGACATTGATTTAATTGATGAGCCTTGTTGGAATTTAGGTGGAAAATGAATGCTAAGTCCTTTAGCACATATCATAAACTAGAATATAGACTGTTCTTTTTACAGTGCACTCCATGCAGCAAGTGAAGGCACAGAGCAGGAAGCAAAGGAGTAGACACAAGAATGAAGAGAAAGTGAGAAACAGAAAAGGCAGAAAGGAAAATGGTACCTATCGCCTGAATGATGGTTTGCATTTTTAGACGCTGACACTTTCCTTCAGAAATCTCTCTCTCTCTTCTTTGTTATTCTGCTTCTACTGCCTACTCTCTAATAAGCCTGTAGTTGTCTCTGCTTTCATGCCCTCCACTACAAAACAATGAAATCACTACAGGCATTACCATGTCCAAGACCAACATGGTCTCACTTTCAGAAAAATATTTAGAAAAATGAGAAAAATAGAGAGGTTTGCTTCAGAAACTTGCTCTAGGAGTTTAAGATTCACATTTCACCTACAGTGAAATTATTATCTGATATGGAACATGCTCTGTAGTCCTAAAAGGAAATATATATATTCTTTGTTATTGAGATAGAAGGAAATAGCACCATGACTAACACTTAGAGAATAATATAGCACTTAGAGGACAATATATTAATATTCCTCCCCAACCAAAATCTAGGAAAGAGAGTCTAACAGTCAAAGCCAGCAAACATGGAGTTTTGGGCAAATACTCTTACCGTGTTTCCAATAAATTTAATTTTTTTTCCTGCAATCAAGGAAAACCAGTTTCATCCTATCTGCACTGTGTAATTGGTCAACTACCTCACTTTTTTTTTCTTATATTCTCTGACTGATTCAATAAATAGCGATAGCAGATATTTTATTTCATGCATAAATTCTCTTGTTCTAGTCCAATTTGAGAAAATCCCAGGTGTTTACACAATCAAAATCCATTATCACTAACTTAGATCAATAGCTATGAAAGAGTAGTAGGGACGTGGTCAAACCAAATAGCTGATGGCAGGTCCTTCAGTTAAAGTCACGAATACACTATCATAGGCATTTCAGCACTCCTGACAAGTTGTATGTCAGATAGGATCCGATAATCCTGAAAGCAAGCAAGATATGGACTCTGCATCACTGAAGCTGATGGTGCATTAGCACTATAGTCTAAATTTCCAAAATTAATTGGAAGACACCAATATGAATGCAGCAGTCAAAAGTACTTTAGGACTTTAGTCTTGACTGGCTAGATTGCCAGACCAAGTTTTAGTGACGATTTCAGGGAGAAAAATGCTTTCTTGTTAAGAAAATAATAATCCCATGAGCAGTTAGTTAGGGCACCAGGTGTTTTTGCTGGTCTACAGAAAGGCCAAGATAGAAACTCATAACACTTTATTCACGGAGAGATAGTTACTGAGGAAGCATTCAGCTGCTGGCCTCATGAGAATATTCAGCACAAAGCACATCCTTTAAAATTAATAGGCCAAACACAATCAAACAAAATTTTTTTTTCTTTTTTTTTCTGGCAGTATGTAAGGCTTCTCACAATGCTCTTATTTCTTGCATTCTGCAGTATATACTTCTTTCTTCTCTGGAAACCCCTCGCCTAAGCTATATGGTTAGCCTAATATTTTATCATTGGCCATTTGTTCTAGTGTGGACTATCAGCCTTGTCCTTGGCTGTAAATGTCAATCCAAGCATTCCTGGCAACAGCTGTACAGCCAGAAAATCATTAGCAGAACTAAATTCAGCAACCTTATCTAATTGCATCACCTCAGTCAACCTTTCCGTGCCCTCAGGTGAATATAATATGGTCCAAGGTTTTGAATACATTCAATTTATCTAAGCAGTCCCTAACCCGTTGCTTCTCTATCCCATGTTGTCCCCAAAACCTCCAGTTTTGCTGGTACTGAAAATTTTGCTTGTGAAAACAGAGGCAAAAAGAGACATGGAGTCATTCAGCCTTTTCTGTACCATCTGTTTTTCCTACACTCATCAATAGACCCACATTTTTCCTGAATATCCCACTGATTCTAGCATATTCTCCTGCTTACCCCTTATGTTCCTCAGTACTTTTATCTGCAGCTGGGTTTTGGTCTTTCTGATTTTGCTCCAAGTGCTCAAGCAATTCTGTTTGTATTCCTCCTTTGTTGCCTAGTTTCCACTTCTTGTGTGTTCTTGTGTTTCAGTTCATCCAGAAGCATCCTACCTAGCCAAGTGACTCTTCTGCCAAAACTTCTCATCTTCCTGTGCAAATGAAATAGAGTTAATTTTTGAACTCTGAGTAAGTTTTCATTGAAAAACAACCATTTTGCTTATGAACTTTTTTCTTTCATGGCAGCTTCCAGCAGAAATTCTGCCTAACAGTTTGAAACTTGGGCAAAGGAATTGCCAAAACAGATCAAAATCTGCTTTCCTGAAAGCCAGAGTCTCAACTCTGCTGTGTGTCTTTCCAGCTTTCCTTCAGACTCTAACCTGAGAGACATGTGAACAGTAGGTCGTGTACACCATTATAATGTCTGATCCCTCCAGCATCTGCACTGGGAAGCAGCCAATATGCAGTGCAGTAGCTTCTTGAATTGCTTGCATATTGCTACCCTTCCAGACAGAGAATGTCTGGATGTTTAAAATCCCACACAAAGGTAAGGATGTATAGGCAGCAACTTTCTGTTAGTTTTTAGCTATCCTCATCTCCTCTTGGTCACGTGGCCTGTAGCATATCCCCAGCACAATATCCCCAATACCAGTCATCAGAAGGTCTTGATAAACACATTTCCACTTTCATGGGAGAGGTCTCTAACACAGGGTTTACATTCTTTTCCTTATTTTCCTAGATAGGCTGTAACCATTCATGGAAGTGTCTAAATTGTGCTTAGTACTGCACCCAATCTTTTTGATTTTGATCTTTTTTACAGGCTTATGGAAGTGCATAGACTTCCATAAATCATTAATAGATATATTCTTATCTATATAATAGAGAATATATAGAATATAGAGCTTAACCAAGCTCTATATTCTAACCAAGCTCAGAATATACAGAATATAGAGCTTAACCAAGCTCTGCACACTGGTGTACAGGCAGTTGAGGAAGGCCACATAATGGCTTATTTACAACTTTCCCTTCTACAAATGGTTTTGTTCTAAATCATGCCTGTTTTCTCCCAAATATATAACAAAATAGAGCTTCCTAAGACTTTTAGATACTTCTCTTTCTTTATGTAGCCCCACCTTTGTGCTTTGTCTCCATACAGCAACATCTATCACAATGCACTTCTGATCTGCCTTTTGGTTCCATCGCAGCATAAAGTCAAGTCAAGAACCAATGGAAACCAGGCAAAACACTAAGGGATACCACATCAGTGATGTAACATTGGTTGCCAGAAAGGAAGTAGCAGTAAATCAGGGCTCAGGCTATGTGAGCATCAAAACACACCACTATAGCACAGCTTGTTTTCTGTGCATTTCACCTTGAAGTTGTCTTTAAAATATGCACTAAAAAATAGCAGCCACTTTGTTGAGTTATACACCTGGAAAATGTATGATTTCCCAATGAAGATGAATGTTTCCTCCTATAAAAAAGCAAAGGTGACAAAAAAACCTTCCAAAACAAAACCACAAACAATGAGAAATTTATTTTACATATATATATATATATATATGTCTTCATAATAAGCCATTTCTTTTTAAACCTACTGACTAGTTAAACCTAAGCCTATCCCTTCTTTTTTCTGTCTGCCTAGAAAAAAGAAAAGCTAGAAGAAATATCAATTTTTAGATTTGTCTAAAGTAGAGTACCTAACAGAGCTGATTGCTAGTGACTCCTCGCTCGCAGCTTCTCAGAGAGGGTTTCAGTAGCACGATCCCCCTTCACTAGGAGGAACGAGCCACAAGTCTCTTTGGATTCCAGCGGTGAAAAGCTGTTTATTTGAAACTCCCGCGGGCTTTTAAGGTCTCCAGGGGAGGGCTTAGAAAGAGGAATGCGACTGGGCAAAGGTCCGGGGGAAAGGGAGTGGCTTGAGGGCTCTGCTAACCAATGGGGGATACAGGAGGACCAAAGTCCTGTAACAAACCAGGGTTTGGGGAGAAGATGAGACAACCAATAATGTTTGTGCAGGGGCAGGGACCAGTCTGGGGAGGGGACACAACATGGCACTGCACAGGGGGACTGCGTGGGTAATGGCGCTGTACAGGGAGTCTGCATGGGTAAGAGGAATTACATAATTCAGGGGAAAACCACACAATAAAAATGCAAGTAGTTGGTGTTTTTCCACTCCGCTCGATCCCGGAGAGCTGTCGCTGTGATGGACCCGCTTCTAGAGTCGTTCATAGTCTTTGCATTCCCCCACAAGTACCTTGTTATAGTCTTATTCATAAGAGGAAAAAAGCACATAGAAAAAAAAAAGGGCAACTCTCTTTTTATATTCCTCATGAGGAAACTGAAATATGTGCACACAATGCTAGAGTTAGTCTAGTTCAAAGAGGTATGTCTCAGCTTAATAAGATCCACTTTATTTGTCAATGAAGAGACTCCTGCAGGATGTGAGTAAAAGAAATACCATAATTTGCTCTCCTGTTTCTGCTAGAAACTGCTAGCATCACTTTTGGTGCATATTAATGCAGCTCAGTACTGTCAATGAGGTGATTATTTGTTCCCTAGAGAGCTCATCTCACAGCTAGTTTTTAGGATCCCTAGGAGTTTTCATTTCATGTGGTGCAAGGTATAAATTCTATTGTACAGCTGATTCCAGCAATGCAGTCAGAGAAAAAACATCTCCAGTTGTGATTTTAGTCACTAATTTGCAAAGGTACAGAAACACGTGTAATTTTTCATTTTACAGGGTTAAATCAAATGTTTTTCATTACAACACCTATGAAGCCATTATACATCCACAGAGGTTTCATTGCAGTTCATATAGGTGCTGTGACACTTAGTACCAACTGTAAAGATATAGTGATACTGACCTTATCAGAGCCAGAATCCCTAAGTGCAAAGCATTCTGGTGTGCTTGTGTAAGCATGTTTCTCTGCTTTGGTTCCAAGTAAAAGCAATTGAAGCCAAGTGATATGTGCCTAAACAAGCCCTGATCACATATAAGTATTTTTTTTAACTTTGGGCTGGTTAGAGTTACTGCATTTACTGGTGGCAACAGGGACTTAAAGGATGCATCTATATTAGTACTTTAATTTAGGAGCATGCTTTGAAAGGATTAAGTACTGCACTTTGGCTCAAATCACAGAGGCATCTTGGAGTACACAACCTGTATGTGATGGATGAAACTGAAAGAAGTACTCCAGCAACTCAACTCACACCCTCCAAACACTAATGGACATTCAGTCACTGGGCCAGACTACTGTTGATCTGATATAATCCCTCTGATTTTCCTGCTGCACAGACACTAGCTCTTAGCACTGATCACATCACTTTTTCTTAAACGTACGTCCTAATACAAATGTAACTGAACTTCAGTGCACTTCAAGCTTCTTGTGTTATAAAGAAATAATATTTCAACAATTATTCTATTCTTTTAACCCACTCATATAATCACAGAATCACAGAATCACAGAATATGATGAGTTGGAAGGAACCCACAAGGATCATCAGGTCCAATCCTTAGCTCTGCACAGGACATCCCCAAGAGTCACACCACGTGCCTGAGAGTATCATCCAAACACTTCCTGAAATCTGTCAGGCTTGGTGCCATGACCACTTCACTGGGGAGCATGTTCCAGTGCCCAAAAAGATTCTGCACCTGGAATGGGACAACCCTGGATGTTTGTACAGACTGAGGAATGAGAGGCTGGAGAGCAGTGCTGCGGAAAAGGACCTGGGGGTCCTGGTCAACAGCAAGGTGAATATGAGTCAGCAGTGCCCTGGCAGCCAGGAGGGCCAACCATGTCCTGAGGGGCATCAGGCAAAGCATCGCCAGCCGGTCGAGGGAGGGGATTATCCTGCTCTGCTCCGCACTGGGGCAGTCTCACCTTGAATATTGTGTGCAGTTTTGGGTGTTACAACATAAAAAAGATATTAAACTATTAGAGAGCATCCAAAACAGGGCAACAAAGGTGGTGAAGGGCCTTGACGGGAAGCCATGTGAGGAGTGGCTGAGGTCACTTCGTGTGTTCAGCGTGGAGAAGAGGAGACTGAGGGGAGACTTCCTTGTAGTCTACAATTTCCTTTTGAGGTGGAGGGGCAGACATTGATCTTTTCTCTGTGGTGACCAGTGACAGGACCCAGGAGAATGACCTGAAGTTGTGTCAGGGAAGGTTTATGCTGGATATTAGGAAAAGGTTCTTGACTCAGAGGATGGTTAGGTACTGCAACAGGCTCCCCAGGGAACTGGTCACAGCATCTGCAGATTATAATATATTTTTAATAGTTGGATGCAGTTTACAGCAGTTGAAACACTTCAATTTTAATAAAGCACATCTCATTTTTTACATTCACTTCCTTTAATCTCTTCAGATTCTTTTTTGTAATCATAAATTGTACAAAATAGTGCACTCAGGCCAACATGAAGATACCTCTGACATTTTTAAAGCATTTCATCTGCCACCCATGGCAGTAGTTCTTTTTGTTGATGCATGCAGTATAAACACACTGACATCCACTGAAAACCAGCAACTTGTTCAGAGCTCTTTCTGGAGTGTATGTGAAAGGCCTTCCAGTCCTGCACTGACAAACTAAGAAGGAAGCACACTTTGCTGTGCTAACAGACGCTTTAAAAGGCAGCCAAATGAGCATGTGAAGAGAGTCACCCAGGATGTGAGCTCCAGACTCTCCTCTCCTCAGCAACAGAAGTCACATGACCCTAGAGCTCCCATAATCCATTGCCATTATAACCGTTATTTTTTCCTTTTAGAAAGGAAGCAAAAGGTATAGGTACTGGTTATATAAGTAGCTGATTATGTGTAATACTTTAGTCCAAATAAGCTACCTCTTGGATTAGGCAGCTACACTGCACCTATTTCCTCTGCATTTTGCTTTCTGCCTTTAACAGATCCTTGCCTGGCTAGTTTTGTCATTACATCAATTTCACAGATCCCCTTTCTTGCATAGCAAGGATGATAGGGTGGCCATTTATATAATAAGCATTTAAATAGAAGTATAATTTCTTCCAGATTTAAACTTAGGTAAACTTGTTTTGTATTGTGAGGACTAAAAAAGAACTTAGCACAGATGCATCTCTGTCTTCTGCATTAGTAAAATGAAACAGGCATTTTGAATATTTTTCCTAAATAGTTCCAAAGAATTTCATCTACACGATGACAAAGAACTACTATGATCTGAGAAACTCTGTATAAATTTATGTGATTATCTATGCTCTCATGCCATTTTCAAAGACAGTACTTGTGTCCAAAGGTTGAGTTTTCAGTTGGTTATTGGGTTTTTTCATAATTCAAATTACAAAAATGATAAGGAAGTGTTGTACCTTAAGCATCTTTCCAAAGGCTTTCTTTTCATACCTTATATAAAATATTGCCTTTTTTTCACCGATGCACTTAGTAAGCATCTTCCACTTTGTATTCCACAATCATTCCTCTTAGAGGCATAAGATGCTGCAGTAGTTATGGAAATTAGCTCTGTGTCCCCACTAGTGCACATTTTAAAACAGCATTATCACCACAGTTTTGTGGCATATCAGTTTCTGTCAGTGTTTGTATATATTCCTTCAAACAGTGCCTTTTAATTTTCTGAATGCAGACTCTGTAAACTCTCTCAGCAAAAGAAATAGTCAAAGTGCCTGGTCACAATGTCACATACACAAATGTATATGTCTGCATCTACACATATAGAGCCACTGAAACAAATCCCCTGTATCTAAATCACAAAAGTTAACTCTGCTTGGTCTCAACAGAATTGATGTTTACAATTGCTATAGACAGACTGTAGCTAAGTATCTTCTTTATTTATCTTGTTATTTTTCTAGTCTCACCCATCAGTGTGTGCCATTTTAGGAGTCATTAGATATAAAAAATGCCTCCTGTTCATAAAGGCATTTAAATGAAAAGGCAAGCTTGATTCCACTACGTGTGGTATAAATTTAGAACTACTGCATGTTTGTCTACATCAGCAAGCACAAAGAACATTAATCCCAGCTCATGAGCACACTGAAATCAACAACAAAGCTTTTATAGCTTTTTGTTGCATAACTCAAATCTACTATAAATGACTACAAAAAGTCCCCCTCCCTCTACCCTCGAAAGCCTCTTTAAAACTAACCCCTTAGAATAATTATATTTCCATTTTATTATTTATTATAGAATGTAATTCTGGTGTGTGAGAAGGAAAGGAAAATGCTATATTTCTTCCACAGAAAATGAAAATGGTGTTCTTCAAGCATTTTATCTTTGCTACCTAAAATCATTGGACATAAATGCTATGCCCATTACCCTGTTCTATGTTAGTCATAGGGAAAATCTGCTTAGACTTTTTATCATGCTCTTCACTTCAGTGCATTAAGTGACCTGATTAGCACGTGTTCTCTTGTCAGAGGAAGCAACGGAACACGAGCGCTTCATTTAATACAATTCTTAAAGTAATTTTAATATATATATATAAGCATATTACCATCTATTTATTTCAGGGAGGAAAGGCTGCAGAAATATATGGTCCACTTAGAGCAAACATGAATTAAAGAGTACAGTATGCACTTTGTATCATTTGTCAGCAGAGAGCCAGCACAGCTACACAGCTCTATTGTTGCTGTCCAGCTGCATCCCAGCTTAGAGGTGATGGATCATTTCGTGATCCATACAGGAAAATCACCCCATAGTTAAAAGCTTAAGTTTCTGAACAGATAAGCTTTACAATGTCATGGACACTCTTATTGTATCAGAGCATGTTTATCGTGGAGCTTCAGTTGACTGGGATGGGCTGTACTTGAACTATAGCACCCAGTAACATTTCTTAGCTCCTGGTCCTGGCACACACTCTGGTCTCATCCAGGCACACAGGAGCCTAGTTGCTTGGTCCCTATTTCACAGTTTGGACAATCAAGAGAACAGAGCTACAGTACAGACTCTGGAATAAATCTGTCTACGTGCAAGCCTGAAGTATCCTTTTGTCAATGTTTAATTGGAAGTCTAGATGGAAAGAAGAAAACAGTCATTTAAGAAGACAGGCAGATTTAAAGAGCCCTGTAAGCTCGCTGGCTTTCCAAAGCTTTCTATTCAAGGTTTCACAGTTCATGGGAGACTCAACAAATGCATGGCAATGGAGAAAAGAACATCTGTCAAGGTGAGACAGAGTCCTCTGGCTAACCAAAGACAGTATAGAGCAAAATTGACTGTATGAGTGGGCTCAGAACTCACAAGTCAAATTTCTCTATATTGCTATGAAAATTAACTGCTCATAAATTATGCAGTGTGCTATGCTCCTCTTGCTTAGAAAAAATAGAGTCAACTACCTGGAGATGTAACATACAAATTATTTGAAACGCAGCTAGTTCTCAGAGTTCTGTTGAGACAGTATAATTGGGTCTGATTAAAGACTCTGCCGAAATACTATCCTAGTTATAAAGCTAAATAATATATTACTGTGGGCTAAAAAAATAAATCAAGAGAGAAGGTAAAGCCATTTTCCCTCAACCAGCAAAGTTCAGGTGCTCCTGTGCAAACATGCTCATTGTTAAATAATGTCAGCATATTTGGATGTGCAAGCTTTTTTGGCTTTGGTTTCTACTAGTTAGCTCATTAGTGAACTGCTCTTATAATCAATAAGTTGCCAACTGGGAAGCTAAGAGTTTCTTATTCACAGTTTTGCATGTTCCAGTGTTCTCAGAAATATTGATGAAACTGCATCCTGTTTTCCTTAAAACAGCGTCTCTCTTTTTGGTTCATTTTAGCTTCTACACCACAGCAATTGGAATATTCTTGATGTCGTGAGTAGTCTTACTGTGCCCAGAGTATTCTCTCTCTAGGCTGAAAAAGCTAAAATAGATGCAGTATGTTCTGCAATTGTTTTTCAAGAGCTCTTGTCTAACCCCAAAACCCCCAATTAAATCTATGAACATGCAAAGAATTTATCAAAAAAATTTCAGTAGAATTATCTGTCTGATACATATCTGAATATACATCTTCTGAATCTGTGACAAGTCTTGATAAAAAGTACCCCTTTGCATATACTGTAGGGCAGATAAATGGACACTTAGTGCACAATCTTTAATGCATTCCAAGTTCACCAGCATTACCCAGCATTAATTTGTCCATATCTGTACTTTCAGTAAGCTGATATTTATTGTGAGATTTTTATAGGTTATGTAAGGTAAAACCAAAAAAAATTCTATGTTGTCTTTCTTAAGAAACACCTTTACAGCTTTCCACCTAGCTCAAACAAGTTTTAAGCAGCTGAGTTTTTCATTCACAGTATTGCCTGCTATAGTATTAAAGGTGCTCTAAAGTGTCTCATACAAATTTATCCCACTTCTTTGAGAGAAAAATTGTTTATAATGGATGCCAGGATCTGGACCTATATATTTTTGCATACATTTGTCAACGTACTTTAAAACCAACAACCAAAATAGGGAACAAAGCAGAAATTCAGTTTACTTTTTCTGAAATGTATGTTCAGTAAAAATTGGTTCTGTCTAAAACATTATTTATAGTCAGTCAAAATATTTTGACTAACACACTTAAGACTTCTGACTTCAATCTCTCTCTAAGCAACCCAAGTTATAGCCCCATACATGAGTCAGATGTGCATCTGGCTAAAATTTGTCACCATCAGGAGTGCCTCTTTGAAGCACTTTGGCTCTCTAATGATGCAAGCTTAACACTCTCTGCTTCTCAACATCTTGCTTCATAAAAATACTGCTTTCCCAGAGCTACATGCAGCATATTTACTAGCACAGAAACATAAGAATCAAAATATGAGATCACAAGAAGGTCCGTCAAATGATTTCTTAGAGCATCCAATTCAATTGTTTGCATTGGGAAAGTCTAAAATCATTCCAGACTGAAAATTATCTACAATCTTCACCAAGCTTCATCTTGGTCTCACATCGTTAGAGATAAATTTAAGCTCTGAAATGTGAGACATAATATGGTTTACAAAGTTGTTATAATTAATTGTAATGATTTTGTATATCATGATTAAAATTACAAGCATGCAATCTCTTTTGAGTTTTGCTAAATGTTTAGTCCTATTACTTTCTGTTGCACTATAGTTCTCCCATTTAATTACTTTATGTGTGGGGGAAAAAATATCAGCTTTCAATTTA
>NW_016690180.1:15070347-15100612 GCF_001604755.1 Lepidothrix coronata
CTATTATTCTAAATATAAGTAAATAAAACAATGTTCTCATTAATGCCTCTTTTTTTTCCTGTATTATAAAAGAGGAGGAAAAACTGCTATTAATCTTTCTACAGTATTCAGTATTTTGTACACTTTTATTGTGTTCCCACTTACTCATCTTCTTTCCAAGGAAAACCCTCCCAATTTTCTTGTGTGAGAGCTACTCCAGATTCTATAATAGATATTGTCCTTCTCTGAATCCCCTTATAGTTTTTATTATCTCTCTGAAATTGGGTGAAAAACCCTGCACACAGTATTATACAAGAACCCCTATTACTGACTCACAAAAGCATTATAATAATCTCTTATTATTCTTCATCCTACTTCATATGTCTCCCTATATCATGCTAACTTTCCTGACTGTAGCCATGCCCCGAATTGCTTATAATTATTTTTCTCCCTTTTTTAAAGCAAGACTCTTGACTTTGAATGCTGTAAAGTACAGCATTCAAAGGGGTTTTAATTTTAACTTCAGTATGCATTACTTTGTATTTATTAACACTGATTTTTGTTATTCACTAAGCATTTTTAAGTTTCTGAAATTTTCTACTGTCTTCTCTGGTCAAATAAATTTGCCTCAATGGGGATTGCCTCAAAGTGGCATTTTAACAACCAGATCTTCTTGAATCAGTCAAACTGGTCAAGGGAGGGACTTATCTAATAGCTTTTGAGTAAACCTCTCAATTGTCAACAAACAAAAACACACAAACAAAAACAAAACGTATAAACAAACCCCCCAAACAAAAATAAACAAAGACCCAACAAACAGTAGCTGCCAGGAAATGCAGATAAATAGGAAATCCTTTTTGAGTTATAAACAAGTGGCATTTGAAAATAGAGCAACAGAACGATACACAGTATTAACAAGGACACGTACATTGTGTTGAGCAAACAAGAGATAACTCTATTGACATTCCAAACTTGGTAGCATAATGGTAGCACAGAATATTATAAATGCATTACTGTGTCACCCTGGATTGAAGATAAGTGGGTTTTTTCAATACGTGAATCAGAGCAGTAATAAATTTGAGTACAGCAATGAATGATATTTTTAGTCTTTATTTTTTCCTAAACAAACAAACAAACAAAAAAGACCTTTTAGCCATCTACTTCTTTCCTTATTTGTGTTCTTATAATTCTAAGATCTATAGAACCATGATATATCTTCTAAAAGTAATAACTGGCCTTACATAGAGAAAACATTTCTGACTACATTGTCAGTGCTCCACATACAGGTAATTTGTAATCATGACTTTCAGAACCATTTGTATAAACTACAAGCTTTCATATAGACAAAGAACTAAAATTTCCCATAACAGTTTAAATTTGTATGAAAAGAAGTTCACGGAAAAATATATTTTAGTGAGCATGCAGTTTAGTATAATCTTAACATACAAACTCTGATCTGCATAGGTCTGACTATGCTCTGAAATATTTTTAATAAAAAAAGCTACATCATCAGAGTATTTGCCCTACACATTCTGACCTAAGACAATTTGGGTTTTTTCACTCACCCATACTGATAGACTCTTCTTGCATTATTTCCAGAGTAAACCCAGAGGCATCAATGACTAGGAATAAAAAGCATAAATATCACAAATTACCACATTCCACCTCTGGATATGTCTCCAGTCGCTTATAATGACTTCACATATTTTTCTAATCTTTCTCCTTGTGATGGCATTTGCTTAGCCTGAACATTTTGGTCAATTAAACTAGAATGCTTTGTTTGTGGTGTTTCGAGGTTTTTTATTTGGTTGATTGGTTAGTTTTTGAGTGGGGGAATTTAATCTCAAAATTTCATTTTGGGTAAAGACAAGTATCATATTTTTCTTATTTTGGGAGGGAGAATGAAATATATTTGTTTTCTTGAATCATGTTGTTTGCTTTTATCTTTTCTGAAGCTATTTATCAACTGCATTAAGATAATAAATCACTATGTTTTTTGGTTTTAAAAATCATTCTCAGAAAATGTTTTGGCTGGGTCTAATTATGGCATCATTTAGTTTCTTCTAGAATTACGATGCTCAAACTAATTGCATTTACTCTCAAAAATAACTTTTCTTATTTTTCTTTTTATCACTCACTCCTATAATTTTATGACTTGCTTTTCATGTATGCAAGTGAAACTCACATTCAGCTGTTGGAATTGCTCAATCTAAAACTCTATTTTTTGTTTACATAGAGTTTTCAGAAGTTTCAACATAGTAAGAAACCTTGGTACTTAATCCTTACTTCACTAAAACTAATCAGTGGTTAACTATGGCTCTCAATCAGACCAGGACATCCATGACTTCTGTACAGTGCTAAAATTAGAAGCAAAATCAACTTGAATAAAAGAAGTTTGGTCACTGTTATGGAAAAGAGGGGGTAATGTTTGCATTTCCATTATATAACAATCCTTGCAGAACCTATTTGAAAAGCTCTGAAATAAACCAAGTTGTAACACTGACCTAAAACTCTCACAAAAAAAAATATTTTCTATGTGAATTATGTCTTCGGTGAGATTTGTTTTTATTTTTTGAGGTTTTACAATCTTATGTGTACTTACCTTCTGACATCACATACAGCCCTTTTGCCGGTAAATACCTGTAGAATACCACAGAATGCAGTATTCATACAATAGAACTAGCATAGTTCCTAAAAATATGAAAATTAAGAAAAAAAAACCTAAAAACAATCCACAGAAAGGGATACTGAATAGGCAAACATTTACTCCTGCCAAAACATAAACCTTTTTTTAATAAAGTCTACTTTATTTCTTTCTTTTCTACTTTGAAATGCATTATTATATTATATTATATATCATAAATTATCTAGCTGCAAATACCTGTTGTAGTATTTTGCTAATTAAAGGCTTTATTGAAGTGCCTTCCATTGTAAAACCCATACAGAAACAAAATTCAAGCCAGCCAAGCTAAAAGCGTTACACATTATGAATTGAACAAACATGTTGTTTATATCCCATGATAGACATAAACCACAACAACTTGCATACATGTCCCAGCAAGGGGCAATAGAATTATGCCAGAAATTATTTTGGTCCAATGTATGATTATATCAATTTAGTGGTTTCAGTAAGGGAAACAGGCCACTTTCAAAGTTTCTCATTCACTTTGAGGGGGACAACATTTTGCAATAAGTTTCTGAAGTTGAATGAAACGGGAATGGGACAAGAAATGCCAGGGAGAGGGATTGAATTTACAAAGTTATGAAAACATAGGGAGGGAGTGTCTTTCTTCTTAGGAATCTCGGTTATGTAAATAACTAGTCTCCCCTTTCTGCCTGGGTGATTAATTAGGACATCTTATTAATAATAATCATCCGATCCGTATACATCGAAAAACTCAAAACAAATGAAAAGAGGTTCTTAAAATGCCATTTTTCATTCAAATGGAGGGATCATGAAGGAGTTCTGTGACAGAAGGCCTAGCAGATCAATCAGTCTTTAAATCACAGTTTTCTTTACTAGGTATTCTCAGTGAAAGATAGAAGGAAAATCACTACTGACACTGGAGTAGGTTGGCACTTCTGTATGTGAAAACTTGTGATTTCTTCCTACTCAAAAACCATGGTCAGTTGAAGTTATTTCTGTATATTCACATTGATACTTACAAAGACATGAAAAGATTCTAGGATAGCAGTGCTGCCAGCAAAACAGTGCAGCATTTTCTAGTTCCTTCTCTGAGATGAAGTATTTAGTCTTTTCAATAAGCACAAATGCGAAGGAAAATTGCAGCCTGAATGGTTTTCCTAGTCAGAGATGATTCAAACACGGTATGAGCTCACAGATATGAGCATCTCATACTGGCAGAACAGGTGTTCATCTTTGTTTAAAAATACAAAACAATGGGAAGATACAATGGGGTTTCAAGAGATCACCATGTGAATTAGGAAAGAACAGTAGGAGCTTGTCTGCAGGACATGGATTATGTCCTACACCCAAAAGTTGGAATGCAATTTCAAAGAGCAGTCCTCAACTGGGCAACATATAATGTCTCCATATTACTTTTAAGACAACTTGTTCCCAAGTAGTATATACACTTTACTATTTCTTGCTAATATCCCTCTAGTCTTTTACTCTGACTAAATGGCTTTTTAAATTTCACGGAGATCCTTCACGTAGCTCTTGGCACTCAGTGCTGCATGAAGGTTTTCCTGAGTCAAGTTCACTACAGATGTTTGCCTTTCTGTAATCCCTTCCCCAGCAGAAATCTCCCTACTTCTCTGCCCATTTTACTATTTTCTTCTGTATAGTTTGAATGATCCTTCAACAGCTCCTTTAAAGATTCACGAATTTTAACAGCTAATTTTAAGTGAGATCTAATATACCAGAGGTACCAAGAAGCTACAAACTGAAGAAAAATATTCATTTGTGTTATCTTGGTAGGACCTTTGTTGATGGTTGAAGTATGTTGCTACAGTTCTCTCTAAATAATTAGCTGAGAGGTGCTTTGGGAGTCCTCTAGACACATGACCTTCATGCACACACAGAGATACATCTAAGAGTTTCATTAAGTGAATAACCACTGTTTATTACTTCAGAATATTTTTCTTGCCTTTCTTCTTTCTCCCTGTCCTTTTCATGTTAAAGTACTTATCTTTGTTCTTTTTATTCTTACCTCACCACATTTCATTTTTGCTTCCTTTCTCTTTTTTTCTAATCCTTACATTGCTCATTTTGCTTGCCCTTGGTGGTTTTGCAATGTTACACTTTAATATCTAGATCAGTGGAGGAAGAGGTTGTAATTTGTTGATAAACAGATTGGTAAGAGAGAAAAGAATAAATCATCAGCTAGGAAGAAATAATTTAAGTGGACATCCCTATAAAAGCATCTATAATTTTCTGCTTATGTGTTTTGTCCTAAAAATTTTGTCTAGAATGTGTAAGAAAGGTGTTCCCCTTTTGTGTCCTTCAAAGTTCACTTTGAATACATCAATTACACATACTTCATTTAGAATCAGTCCTCTGATTTACTGAGAACTGGATTAGAGAAGATATACAGGTAGATTCTGCTGTCATCATATCATAAGGCCATTGCAAATGGTACAGCAATAGACACTGGAATTGTAGAAAACACAACTGTGTTTCTACACAAGAGGAATCCATCAACCGAAGATAGTTTCAGCTTCTTACAACACTGCAAGCAAATGTCCAGTGGGAAACCTTGGTTGGCTGCCAGATGCCCACCAAGTCACTCTCCACTTCCCCTTCCTCAGCAAGACAAGGAGATAAAATGAGATGGAAATGTTTATGGCTTAATAAGGACAGGAAATCACCACAGGCAAAAAAATACTCTAGTTGGAGAATATTAATTTAATTTATTGCCAAATAAAAATAGAGTAGGAGGATGAAAGTCCAAACCAAACCTTGCCCTCGCACCCTCTTCTTCCCAGACCCAACTTCCCTCCTTCATTCCTTGCTCTTCAACCTCCTCCATGCTCAGTGGGATAGGGAACGGGGGCTGTGGTCAATCCATAACACTTCATCTCTGCTCCACCTTCCTCCCCATGCTGTTCCCCAGCTCCAACATGGGGTGCATCCCACAGGATACAGCCCTTAACAAGCTGCTTCAGTGTGAGTCCTTCCTATAGACTGAAGTTGTTTACCAAGTGCTGCAGCGTGGATTCTTTGCACGGAGCACAGTCCTTCAGGAAAGACTGCTCCAGTGTGTGTTCTCTATGGGCCACAGCTCCCGCCAGCAAACTTGCTCCAGCATGGATTCTCCAAGGGCTGCAGCTTCCTTTAGGACGTATCATCTTCCTCCAGCCTGGGATCCTCCATGGGCTGCAATGTGCATATGTGCTCCAAATGTGCCCCCACGGGCAGCAGCAGAGTAATTTGCATTACCATGCTCTGCTGCTTGGGATGCAGGGGAATCTCTGCTCTGGTACCTGTAACACCCACTCCTCTCCTTCACTGACCTTGGTGTCTGCAGGGTTGTTTCACATTTTTTCTCATGCATCAGTCCTCTTTCTCACAGCTGCTGTGCAGCATTCTTCACTCTCTAAGTATGTTTTTATGGAGGCACCTCGAGCTTGGCTGCTGGAATCAGCTTTGACCAGCAGTGGGTCCGTTTTGGAGCCAGCTGAAGCTGACTCTGTACAACCCAGGGACAACCCAGGACAACCCAGGACAACCCTGCAGCAGCCTCAATCCTCATCCCCCCATACCTCTGCCCCATGTACCAAACCACAGTTTGCCCTGTTGATACCCCAAACTCTTTCTAAAAGTCACTTGGAATGTATAATTGTTTTCTCAACTTTTGCTTCTATGGAAGAACTTAAAAATGAAAAAATGGTAGCAAACAAAACTTGGAGATAATTTTAGCAATAAGAGGGAGCAAAATGAGAGTTTTGCAGGATAAACAGTGAGCTGAATTTTTATCGCAACTAAAAAACTAGTAAAGTAAATTGTTAAATAGTTGTCAGGTCCTGACAAGTGTGAATCTTGCTAATAGTGAATGAAAACTGGGGTATACAGAATTGTAAGAAAGACTTAGTGGTAAAATGTTCTTATTTCGTACTGAGAATTTATCATCAATATAAAAGAAGTAAGTAGGCATTTTTCTGCAAGTATTTTATACATTAAAAATTATCCTTAATTTCAAAGCTATTTGGTTATGGTAACTAAGCAAAAAGCAAATTAATGGAAATACAGATAAAAATACATTTGATGTCTGTAGTCAAGAAAACTGAGAAGAAATGTTCAGCTAATTGTTTGTAATTCTCTGCTGTGTCCCTGTATCTGCTCAGAAAGCCGTCCTCAGAAAACTAGGCTGTATGTCACACATTTTCACAGAATGTATAACATTTTTACTATATCCAGAAACAGATTTTAATATTTACTGAAAGTGAGAAGTTTGGGGGAGAAAAAGAAAAGCAACTACAAAAAACAAACCCAAGTGAATGAGCATACACGGAATAGTGAAACGGCTTCAGTAACTTTTTTCCCCACAGTGCACTGCTTTGCTTTCAGCTGGACCTACAGTAAAAAAAGTTGAAAATAACCTCTTTCTGTCTAGAAGTCATTTTTCTCTTCTTTTAATTTCCCTAGCCCTCTAAACAAGAACAGTGTCTCACCTTCAAACAACTAGAGCTTGAGTCTAACCATCTCCAAAACAGCACAAGGATGTGTTTTGCCATGGAAGTGGCAGCACAGTAACCTGTTTTTCAAGACGACAAAATGAAGTGAGTAACAAAAGAATAAAGTGACAGTTTAAGACAAAGAAGAGAGAACCAAGGTTATCTGATGAAGAAAAAAATGTAGCTCCTATGAAATCTGAACAACAGGGTATTGAAGCAAATACCATAGGGGACAAAGCAAGGCAAATTACATTGTATGTATTCCAAAGGTTTTAATTTATGAAGCTCACAAAGTAGGCAAGAAGAATACATTTCTTGTACTTGTCGTGATGGAAGTTGGTCCTGAGGCAGGATTTACATTGCAAACTGATATCAAATACACACAAGAAATCATGAATATTTATGATAATGTATTTCATAAACACATAGAGCCAATAACTGCTATCCTAGATAACCTGGTGCTGTTAAATCTACAAGTAAGGATGTTACAAAGAAAATGATGCATCATTTCTATGTAAAATAGCAAATGACAGATTCAAATAAGCTGTAAGAGTTATTATATCAGGTATAGAAAGCAAATGAAATATCTGTCACTCATTACAAAAGACTTGCTAATGTTTCAGCACCAGACTGCTGTGTTCTCTCAGAGAAAAATAGAAATTACCTTGAGGGGTGGAAGAAAGCACTAATTTAGTCTAAAACTTGAAGTAATAAGCAGAAAATAGAGTGCCACACTGTCATGTCATCAAATAATCACCAAATAGATAAAATAAATCAAATCAGTAAGAAGCACAGTCTAAAAAAGATCCAATAAAGATAGAACATCTGAACAAAGTACAGTCTCAGAGACTGTCAGGATTCATCAGGGAAACATGTAAGAATGGAAACTGAACTGTAAAGAAAGTGTTAAATTCAGAAAGCGAAGGGTAACAGATGACCAGTTCTGACAAGCTAATGGCACTTAGGAGGTCAGGTGAAACCTCAGACCTTTAGAAGGACTCCATCCAGTTGCTGTCTGAAGGGGCTGCCGCATACTCAAAACTTTGGGAATTTTAACAAGAAAACACCAAAAGTAGACGGAGTTTTTCATGCCACATTAGAACAAAACCAGCACCAAAGCAACTAAGAGCCCTGACACTGCAAAGTGCTTCGCCCTCTGTCCCAACGGGGTGAGCCCAGAACATCAGGACCAAACAAAAAGTGTTCATTAAGCAGCGGGAAGAACCAACAGCAACCACAATGCTAAAACATTAATTCCCTGGAATAGAGGAAATGGTCTAGAATGGCAACAACAAAAGCATCTAATACAACATACAAATACACGTAATCCCAGGACTTCAATTTTAAATTCTTCTAGGTATGTCTAGTACAATGCCTACTTTGTCAGAAGTCACAGTTTGGGAGGCCCAAAAGATCTACAATTCCTAACTATCTATAGTTTTCCTAGCACAGCTTGAGATGATGTGGCATCTCAGCTGTTCAAAGAGAAGCGTTGTTTTCTACAGCTGTACTCTATGTTTATTTTGTATTTTGTTCTGCATGAACACCATTCAAAAAATATCCGCACCACAATTTCCCTGCATCTTAGGTGGTCAAACTTTTGAAGTGTTTAAACACATTAGGAAGGTTTAAATCATCACTCCTCAAAATCACTGCATTTAAGCACTTAAAACACAAAACATGAAACTGTGTTCAAATAATGGATGTATGTTAGATGACTTTACCTGCAATTGTTGACCAAGTGCATTGAACCCACAGAGTGAATTGTCACAGAAAACAAAACACATGACTTGCTTTCAGCTGCCATAGTAATATAATGATTAATTTTTTTAAAAAATCTTAGGATGGCCTCCACACAGACTTCCTAGAGTAAGGAAATATTGTAATTTTCTAAACCACTTGGCTATAGCTAATGTTAACAAGAACAGAAGGCAGGAAATTTTCTATAGTATGTTTCATCCATTCAGTGTCTACCTTACACACACATATAGCCAAATGAATTCCACCTAAACAGTAAATGAATATAACAAAGTTATTTTGAATTAGTATATGCTACAGAAAAACCAAGCTAAAGTAACAAGTAAGCCAAGATTTGTCAGTAATATGTAAGAATATGCACACTTTCATACCTTTGATTAAGTAACTGCAGCACATTTAGCTGTAGTTCTGAACAGAGTCAAACAAAACCTTGAATTTTTCAGCAATTTAATCCATTCTAGAGACTGCATGAGTGTAATGTGGCAGTTGCTATAGTAACAACATTTTTCCTTGGAACTCGGAGTAGATACAAGTGGAAGTGATTTCTCCGTCTCACTGTCTAAGTTACTGTTGCACTATGATTCTAAGCACTAACTCTAACCCAGAAACTCTCCCAGTTGGTATTTATTTAAAATACATATAACATTTTTTAAAGTATCTTTTTCTGAATACTTAATTCTACCCTATACTTCTCTGACTTTGCACCCTTTCATAAATCCAGATGACAATTCAGAGAAAGGAAAAAATTCAAACAACTGAAAAAAAGTGATAAATAGATCAATTTATAATTAATATTTTTTAAATTATAACTAAATTATAATTTCCATATATAATATATAGAAATATGTCAACACTTATTCTCAAATTTTCTGCTTAGGACATTCTTTGAATTATATCTTGGTGGCAATGCATCCAAAAGAATTTGAATTTTTTTAAAAAAACTCATTACTTATTTATGGTTACTGCAAAGCATTTTTATTTTTTGTCACATTTTCACTTCAATCCCTCCCAAACAAAATAATTCAGAATTGAAGTCACGTTGGTAATTTACACCCTCGTAAATGCATAGCAGATTCTGCTGTTTTGATGCCTATCTTTCTGGTATAAAATGTGCAAGTATCATTCTACTTCCATTTAGTTGCCAAAGACTAAATCTGCTAAATTTGCTAGAGGTAAAAACATACAGTAGAACAGGAATGTTTATGTTACTCAATATATGTTAATGAGCAAAAATTTAGGGACTATGCTCTTAAAACTGTGTTGAAATAAAAGAAACAACCTGAATACACATATCGGGGATTTCAGGGGTGCTGAGCATCCACAGTTCCAAGTGAAAAGAATGGGAATTGACGTCAGTGGAATTATACCAGCTTCTAGCACCTGTGAATTTGGCCTCAAGATGACCTAATATGCCTTTTCCATCTTTCATTTCTGTTTGACAGCACAACAAAAATATTTACTCCCCTTTACAAGTAGACCAACCAAACAAGCTATACAGGACAGAGCATTCAATGCATTGAGGCGATTTCCTATGTAAGAACTGTTTAAAAAAAATTGTCATTTTCTTGGTTGTCTACAATTCAAATTCCTCCACAAGTATTTTTCTATTAAAAATTCCCTTAAAATCCTCCCAAGCAAACAAGAACATTTAAAATTCAGATAATGAACAATTATTTCACAGTCAACTGCTTTTATTTCATCCATGGGTAAGTTAACACAGACCTTCAACTACAATTTTTGGTCCTTATATTTCCAATTGTAAATTCATCATTTGTCTTTTGCAAATGGTCTTTTCATTTTAAGCTTGACAGATGTACTAGCTTTGCCCACTAGACTTGTAGTAGAAGAGAACAAGAAGCTGAGGCTTAAAATCTAAGTACCATGCTCTAACAGGACTCAGTGGAATTGTTGATGCAGCTTGGGAGGCTTAGTAACAAACTCTCAATGTCCCAAGGAGTTTTATGGACTTCATTTCCAAAAGCTGACCATGACTTCTAAGATATTAAATGTACCTTTCGTGCTGGTTGTGACTGCTTGTTACAAAGCACTGCCTCTGACACAAGCAATGCCCTCTTTTATATAATAAAAACCTGCCTGATAATGTCATGAGCCATCAGGAAGTGGGAAATAAGGTCTTGGTGTTCTTCACATTCTCAGATTATCCTTATCCCTGGCAGATCTCTTACAGAAGAGAAATGAGTATCTTACCACTGCTATTTAAACCAAACCAGTCCACAGAAAATAATTCAAGCAGAAAGAGCAAAAATGTCATTCTTGCCTTTGAAAGCTGGCAACGCTGGAAATAATTATCTATTTCACAGATTTATGGCAAGGACTAATTAGTTAATGTTTATGTAGTATCTCAGAGATAGCAGATAATGTTGGGAGGATACATGATTAAGTTTGGAGGCAACACAAAGCCTCAGGAAGTCTTCCTACTTTTGGAAAATGAGGATGTACTGATCTTGTGCAATGTGACAAAGCACTGTTAGATTGTAATGAATGATGAATTATACAGATGTCTTTTTTTACTATGAAGACTGATTGTGCACACTCCCCTAGTTACAATTCTGAATTAAATTGCATTTTGTAATCTATTCATATGTGCAGTGCAAAGGGTAAATATTTTTAATGTTTCTCAACCACAGCAAACCACCTGTCATCTTTTTCTATTTTATTTACTAGATAACAGCTTCTAACTACACCAGACCTTTTGACAGTTTCCTTGAAGTAAATTTTCTATTTCTTATCTAATCCAAATAGCAGTAATTGGTCTCTATACCTCTCCTATCATTCTTGAAATATGAAGCCACTATTGTAAACAGCATTTTGACTTCCATGTAGATAGAAGTATTTCTTGCTATAAAATTTCCATTCAGCAAGCTGCCTGTTTCCATTACACAGTTAAAGTCCATATTCCATTTTGCTACTCTTTCTCTCATTTAGGGTTTTTTTCCCCCTGTTCTTCCTCTAGCTTCTTTCTCCTAGTCCCAGTATATGCGTATCTATTGAAGATTAAGAACCAACATAACAGTAAAAAAACAATCTTTTGTTTCTTGCAAAGAGCTCTGAGATACTGACAGATGAGTTAAAATGGAGTTGTCAGAACATTTGTTTTCAGCTTGAACCCAGGTCAGTTTTCCCTTAACTTGAAATAGTATTTCTATAACTCAGGTCATTGTGGTAAATCCTAAGGAAATCACCAAGCAAGTACAACCAACATCATCACACAGCTTAAGTGCTTGCAAATGGATTTCTTCTGTGTCCTTACTAAATTAAAGTGTAAAGATTTACAGTATCACCACGTGACAACAGTCAGTACATTAGATGTTACATTACCCATTAAGCTCTAAAGATTTTATTTATGTTGCTTTGTTTTTTAAAATTATGTGATGACCTCAAACAGTAAATAAGTATTATGTCATCATAATGGATTTCACATGTAAATTTCAACTCTATCTGTAATACAGCTTTCCCCAGCTTGTCCAGTTTTAGTTAAATAAATACTTACTAAAGCAACTAGGTTGTTTTTCTTATTAAACTTGAAGATGGATTAAAGATTCAGATTCCTCGAATCTTTTTGTCACATTCTGCTAATATTTTCTGAAATCTTCAGAGCCCACATGTGTTAAGGTATTTAGGCTCTCACCTGAAACGAAGGGGATTTTATGATGTAAATTTATGGGATTTAGGACTTTATCCATTTCAAAAGTTACCCGAGCACACAAGATCAGATTCATAGGGCTTTGGTAGGAAGACTCTTGGATCTGTCTTTTTTTCCAGTTTATAGAAATACTTATCATATCAATTTCTAAATATTTAAAAGCAACTGTGACAGAGACGTAGAGCTCCAACTTGGAAATCAAGAAGTTTTCAAATTGATAATTTTTTAGCAGAAAGAAGAAAAAATAAGACCACAAGGAAAAGGAAGGCAGGGCTGATAACTACACATAATAACCACACTGGCATTGGTACTATTCTGCACTGAGAGAACGTTTTCATCAAGCTATTTGTTGTTGTGCTTTTAGTCTGCTACTGTATTTTTCTCAGTTTGCAAGCATAGGCAATGTACAATTAATAAAGATTAATCTGTTCCAGGGTCCAGCATAAGTCAAAGATTAAATACCATTACATTTTCTCTATCTTTCATTACAATGAAAACAATGTGCCAGTAACTCAAGACAAAAGCCACCATATTCTGCTGTACAAGTTGTAGGGAAGTCATAAACTCTTACCACCAGCCTGGGAGAGTAACACTGAATGTCCTTAACTTACTTTGTTTAACCTTTTCAGCTTTTTATTAACAGAAAGTGGTGATTTTGTGGGAGGGGAGTGGGGTTTTATTCTTTCTAAATAGCAGGATGAGCATCAAGGGGTTTTCATTTCCGTTTTGCTTCAGACAAAAAGTTATAAGATCATCCCCAAGTATGTGAAACAAGAGGACTATGGGTATGATGATGCTTTTACAGAAGTTCTACTTTAGTTAGGGTGATATCGTTAGTCAATCTGAATGCAGATATATTAATTGCCTCACAGCTTGATTCTGTGGGATCAAGCTGACTTATACGGGATCCCCATACATACAGAACAAGCATAACCTAATCATTTTGCTTTGTTAGAGGGTTAAAGTGGTTTCAGTCACCACCATACATAATACTCTTTGGAATGATCTATTTGCTACTTGCTGATCATTGAGTCTAAAATTATTTATATGATCTTTACACCACAAATCCAGCACCAATGTTTAAGCCCTCTTACAGACACAGCAAAGAGAATTTTGAACAGCAAGTCTTATTCTGATGTAAATTCATCTGTTTCAAAATACCTTATGGCATTTACTTCAATACACTTAGTCCCAGCATGACCTGGCTTAGAATCCAGATAATAGATATCAGAATCCACTCTTAACATAAAAGTAGAAGGTTTTGATTTAATTTTTTCTGACTTTTTTTTTCTTAGTACTGCCACAGAATGGTAATCAGCAACTGCATTACTGTAGACAATTTAAAAAAAAATACAGTTTTTCAAACTGACATAAGATTTACTTTGAGATTGATATTTAGAGACTACATTGACCTAAACCCTGTGATTATGATAGCTTGTTAAATCTCTCTCGCTCATGTTTTTTGACTTTTCATTACCATAGGTTTTCTGATTTCTTATTCCAATTTCACATTTTATTTTTTATTCAGCAGGATTCTGATTGCACTCTACCACCTGCTAATAGCTAAAACAATGTTTCACTGATTGGGAAAAAAAAAAGAAATGAAAAGAAAAGAAAAGAAAAAAGGCAACAAGGAAGGAAAAGAAACGGAATTGGCTGCTGGTCTTCCTAAATTGTCCTGTGAGGCCTTTCTGGTTTGGACACATGATAAACCACTAAGTTACCCATCCTTCTGGCAAGACATGAGCACTCCCACTCAACCAAATTCTGCATGAATCTACATTAGTGCTACTTCAATTTCTGACACAATGACCTAATAAAATCATATAATTGTAGGTGCATGATTTAGGTGATTCTATGCAACAATGAGATATCATGTAGCAGTTGAGGGAAAAGCAATTACAAGTCTAAATATATCACTATCACCCAATAACAGTGCAGAGCCATGTTTACTTAATTAGTAAAATACTCTGTGGCACTAGAAGGCACCACACTGTTTGGTTACCTGACTGCCAGGGCCGTGACTACCAAGCAGTTTTGCTGTGTATTTCCGTGTACAGTAAAAGGCTACCTGACACAGCCTGATACTAACTGATGTATATTAACTACTGATATACCAGTCGATAATCCCAAACTTTCTTCAATGTGTGAAAGAAATACTAGGAAAAGCTTTACCATTTCACCTAACTAGCTCGTGCTGACAAATATTTAACTTTGGTCATATGAGTTCATATGCATACCAATGAAAACTACCACACAAAAGTCCTGCAAATCGATTGGCAATATGAACAAAGAAGGAAAATTTTAAAATGAAAATCATACTTGGCTGTGGTTTTCAAACCTTCCAAAATCCAGGAGGCAAGAGACAGATACAGAGGGTTAAATCCAAATCCATTTTGAAGAACCATTTTATCATGAAACTGCAGAAGAAAAAAAAAAAAAAAAGAAAAAAGATTAACAAGGATGAATCAGGGATAACGAATACAGGAATATTTCCCTTTCAACTTTAATCTTACCAACTCATACAAACATACAAACAAAGCTTTGTAGTCAGACATAAGATTAAATTTCCCATATAATTGCATTCCAAACTATGTTTTTCTTCTCTCTCAGGTATTCATCCCCTAATTAGCCTAAGAAGTTGACTAAACATGTTTTTATTTCTATTACCACCAACTACATGTTGTTAACCACAGATCTTGTCAGAGACATCCTACAATAAATGTGTAGCCCGCTTAAACTCTGTTCCACATTTTTTACATTGTAAGTTATCTGGTGCAAGTTAGTGTTTTGGAAAATTTTCATGTCTGTTCACTTTGCAAAAGATAAATTCAGATGAAATGTACAAATTCTCATTGATGTGCAACCAGTTTTAAAGCCCTTTTCCTAAGCTATAAATCAGTGCTGCAAAAAAACAATCTGCATGTGTTTTTTAGAAATTGTTAAAACATACAAAAGCCATCAGAAATCACAGTGATTGGAAAATATTTTAAACTTAACTTTTTCGTTGTTTCTTTTCCTATGTGTATCCTTGGGGAAATGCAATGTTTCTTTGTGGAGAGATGTGCAATAATGTAGCTCTAACACTAACTGGGATTTAACTTTTTGAAACAAAAAAATTCTCCTTAGTATGCCAATTTCATAATTGTAGCTGTCAAATCTGCGCTGCAGCCTGAGACAGGAACAGCAGGGAGATGAGAAAATACAGCGTTTTTCAATCAAACAGTCAGGTTTTATTTCATTTAGTGCCATCTCTTTTCTCCTCGTGTACTTAACATTACCAGTTTACACCATGAACAGCAGAGATTCAGACATATTTGTATCCTGTGTAAAAATTCTGGACATTCTGGGGGGGGTTGTACATCTGCACATACATTCAAACAGATCAAGACACTCAGAAATCAAGATTATATGTAAAAAGACTTTTTAAATTCTAAATAAAAATAATCTGCCATTTGAATAGGGTTCTGGAGCTTTTCATACTGCTGTACTTAAAACGGGACAGAACATTTACAGAATACATAATATATTGTATTTCTCATGAAACCATTGAAGTTAGAATATACTTCTTTGTATTAACTTGAATGTTAGTTGCAAATGCTAGAAATACACCGATTTCTTTATTTTTATATATTCACAAAAAATAGTTGCATTGTACCTATGGATTCTATGCATTACCACACACAACAGCAGCCATTCACTGTTGAGGACACTGAATGTGTCTTCTGAGGTGCAGATCTGTAGAACTCAGTTAAGGGCCTTGCAAAAATACTTGGCTATCACAGATACCAAACACAATGCTACTATGTTTATAATTGCACTTAATCTTATATTGTGCGCTGAGAAGCACTTATTAACCTAGATAGTGCCACATTACACAGCTATATTGCTTTCACAGTCCGTGACAGTATGCTCAAGTCTAACTGTAGTATCTCTCTGCAGCTCTCTGTTATGCCATGCAAACAGTCTGAAGGACACTTCAGAACTTGACAGCATTGTTAATTTTGGGCAGTTATTTTCATTACACTGAATGGTCAAACTTCACCTGCTTCAGCAGACGCTACTCCTTTATCTCACTCTACTTTCCACTGAAATTAAATGATATTATGTGAGATCTCAAATATTTCTATTGATGGTATGTTGAGGAGCTTTGGCAATCATCACTTTTTTCAAATAACTTCCTTAAATTTTAAAATTATGCCTATTTGACTGATGTAGAGTAAATAGGACTCTCTCCGTGTGCAAGATAATCCCACAAGTATTACAGCTCCTCTCAAACACTCAATTATCACTTTGAAGCCCTCTTGAAGAGTCAGGTGAATTCTGAAGTGTTCTGTTTGCAGAACATTCATTTTGACTATTTTCTGATTTGTTTAAACAGTCCTTAATCTACACCACTGCATTATCTCACTTTTATATATGTAGTTTATCTAATAACCCTTTCTTAATACCTGTGCAGTGCTCTTCAGTGCATGTTCACTAGTCTGTTTAGTTTCCTTTGGCAGTGCTTTAACTATTACCCAGCTAGAACAAGTGTAACTGGGTAGAAGGGGCATGAGATTTTTCTCTTCTATTTCTATTTCTATGAAAATATGCAGCAGAATAGAGGGCAGTTTGTATTAGTTTTCCAACTTATGAAAAATAGTAAACTTGAACTCACATTAATTAGCAGGTTTGATCATTCTACAAGTATAGCCCCTCATACCTATTTGTTGGTACTGCTTGAGTATGAATGCACCTCCACAGAGGTGCTCACTCTCAAGACATGGCTTCACAAGAGTCAGGTCTCCTTATTGCCTCTGCTCATTGAACCACTTGTTCCTTTTACAGGAAATTGTCACACAAATGCTGCTTTACATTGAATATTCTTTACTAGAATTAATATACTATGATATTCATGATATAAGCAGAAATATAAACCTAAAACTGTGGCATACTATTTATTGTTACTTATTTAGTGAGTAAACAGAAAGAGAAATAGATAAGTTTTCCAAAATTAATGCATCTGATGAAAGATCTATGGAGAAGTGCCAACACAGACAAATTGCAGGCTGACAAGCAACATATTCACTTTGTTTTCTTGCTTTGTGGCTTCTAGGCATTATATGAATACAACATCACCAGTCAAGAGAGCAAAATCCACTGATGACAGACTGTGACAACATAAGGCAGTCAAACACTTCAGCATCTGCTCTTTTTCTGTATGGGTGTTGAGGGTGATGTGTCAGGCTATATATCCCCCTTGCCCACCAAAGTAAGTCAACACAGTGACTTCTGTTCAGGACAACAGGGAAGTTACTTTGGATGCCATCTCCACTGACATCTGAAAAAGAGGTCACAAAGTCCCAACTGAACAATTGCATTGATTTTCTGATAGATTTATAATCTGACAATCTTATAGAATGTACAATATCACCTCCTGTTGAGATATATGGGACAAACAAAAGAAATTCTGATTTAACAGTAGCAGCTGCAAACAGTACAGGTACTGCCAGCCACAGCTAGGGATCCTTCGATTCCCAGTTGCTATTCCTACACCCAGAGAGCTCCTGACTCTTGGCAGGTATTGAAACACTACTGAGAATTTTGCGTGATTTTTGTTCTGTGGATCTGAAAGTTGAAAGAAAAATCTCAATCCTGCGTAGTTTTGACTGATCTGATAAAAGGCACGGTCACATTAAGCTGACTTCAGAGTCTCACAGAAAGAATATCAAAGTGTAGAAAGCAATGTCCACTGGAAACGGACACTGACAGTGGGAAAAGCATGTCAGGTAGAGGACGCACTCTCAATAGATAATTACAGCTTGTTGAAGCTGTCCTGAGAAACAGTCTAAATGTTTCAGCATAGTAGTAAGTCGGGATGCGCACAGCCTGGGGCCAGGCCCCAGATGTGTGTGGCCCGGGGCCGGCCCCCAGATGCACATGGGGCAGGCTCCGGCGGGGGAAAGGAGAGGGGAGCTTTGCCGGCAGGGACTGCGCTCTCGTGGGAGAGGAGAGGGCGAGCTTTGGAGCACACAGAGGTTTGTTGGTCAGGTTTGGGGGAGGGGAAGGGTGTTGGGTGAGCCGTGAGGGTCCTTGGACTGGCAGGAGGGCGGCCGGGACAGCCCTGTATGAAGTGTCACAGGTGAGCGGTGCGTGAGAAGATATGAGGTAACACGGTGGGGAGAAGATAAGGTCAGGGTGGATAGCAGGTTCTTCTGGGGGTTGGGGGTCTCAGCCAGACTGGGGCCTTAAGAAGTACCTGAGCCCTAGGTGGGTACAGGGGCTGGAACAGTTTGGTTTTGGCTCACCTGCGGCTACTGCCCTGGTTTGGTATGTTCTGGATATATTTGTTGCATCCTGAAAGCATGGTCAGGACAAAGGGATATTCCTGGGTATTTCCCTGGGATTGAATATAGATGGGTGGCAGAAAAGTAGGGAGTGAAAGGCTTGCCCTAACTGTTTTAATGGGAAAGAAGCCTGTGTACCCCAATGCAGTTGCAAGCTATGCTGGCGATGGTACGTGCCTTCGGTAAGGTCGCCCATGCCAGACAGGTCAAAACCATAGGGTCAGATATAATATATCCATGGGCAGGATGAGCTCGTTAACCTTCTGGCAGTCATCCTAGAAGGACAACTCTAATTCCAAACCCAGGCAGATGGAGTTCAATTAGCCCTGTAAGGCCATCCATCTAAGAGGTCACACTAATCAAACCTACGTCCTGAGGACCTCACTGCCACTGTCCAAGCTCGCTCAGCCCTAGCAGATGAGCCTTAGGATTAAAGGGTGGGTCCAGTTCCGTGCATACTGCGTCTCACCTAAAAAATCCACGGTGCAGGCTCGAAGGTTTTACCCACATTTGCAAAGCCCTGTAGCGATGGCGAGGGTCGAAACAGCAGGTGACAGGTGCACTGGAAGCCGCAGACCCAACCCTGCATGCAGGTGGTTCAGGACATTGGTTGTTAAAGACTGACCGGAGATGACAGTCTCTTTGGGCAGCATCCTGAATGGCCAAGCAGCCTTTTTCAAAGAGAGCACTGCTTGCTCCACTCGGAGAGGGGCCTAGAAAAGGTGGCCTAACCAAAGCTCATCTCAACATTTCACCTGGTTGGTTAACCGCAACCAACGGGCATCTTCTACTAA
Organism: Lepidothrix coronata; assembly: GCF_001604755.1. Lineage (NCBI taxonomy): Eukaryota > Metazoa > Chordata > Aves > Passeriformes > Pipridae > Lepidothrix > Lepidothrix coronata. Next base: position 15,090,009 of record NW_016690180.1, read on the forward strand.
TGCAGTCACACAAAGATCAAAAGACAAAGGCATGCACCTGCCTCCAAAGGTGTACCCAAACTGACTCTCACATGCTGGAACATCCGAACCATGCTTGATACTGCGGATAGTGGACATCCTGAGCATCGCTCTGCCCTAATTGCCCACGAACTATCACGTCTCAACATTGACATAGCTGCTCTCAGTGTAGTTCGTCTCCGCGAGGAAGGCAACCTTAGAGAACATGGTGCCGGTTACACACTCTTTTGGTCAGGTAAACCCAGAACCGAAAGGCATCTCTCAGGAGTTGGTTTCGTGATTAAAAACTCTGTTGTTCCTAAACTCAAAATCTGCCGACAGGTCATTCTGACCGCATTATCTCCCTACGCCTTCCACTACACAACAAGCAACATGTTGTCCTCTTTAGTGTATATGTCCCAACTCTTCAAGCTGACCCTGTCGAAAAAGACAAATTTTACACCGACCTGTACCGCCTTAACCAAAAGGTTCCTGCAGATGATAAGATCATTATCCTTGGTGATTTCAACGCCAGAGTAGGAAAGAACTTTGAAGCCTAGAAAGGAGTATTAGGCAAGCATGGTGTTGGAAACTGCAAAAATAATGGTCAATTTCTGCTAGAATTCTGTGCAGAGCAACAGCTCACCATCACTAATACTATCTTTCAGCAGAAAAATAGTCTGAAGACAACCTGGATGCAACCTAGATCTAAGCATTGGCACCTCATCGGTTATGTCCTGGTGCAACGGAGAGATGTCCTCGATGTCCACCATAACTGCGTGATACCTAGTGCAGAATGCCAAACAGACCACTGACTTGTGTGCTGTAAACTTAACTTCAATCTTAAGTTCAAACTTAAAAGGGGCAGTATCCCAAGGAGGAAACTCCAAGTTAACAAGCTTCAATCAGCCACAGTGAGAGACAGATTCCAGGCAAATCTTCAAACTAGGCTTGAAAACCATTCCATAGATTCTATAGATGCCTCTCCTGAAACACTTTGGCACCATATTAAAAACAGCATCTTGCAGTCCTCTGAAGAATCCTTGGGGTTCTCCTTCAAGAAGAACAAGGACTGGTTTGACGAAAACAACCAAGAGATCCAGGAATTGTTGAGGAAGAAGAGAACTGCTCACCAAGCACACCTTGCACTGCCATCTTGTTATGTAAGAAAAGCTGCCTTTCGTCTTGCATGCAGCAAGCTCCAACAGAAACTCCATGACATCCAGAACAAGTGGTGAATTAATCTAGCTGAAAAAACTCAATTATGCGCAGATACGGGTGATCACAGAGGATTCTATGAGGCCCTGAAAACAGCATATGGGCCTACATACCAGGTCCAAAGCCCTCTACTCAGCGCTGATGGTCAAACGCTTCTGACAGATAAAACCTCCATTCTGAATCGTTGGTCTGAACACTTTCAGACTCTTTTCAGCACTAGCTGGGTAGTCCAAGACACAGCCATTCAGTCCATCACACAACAACCAGTGAAGTATGAATCGGATATTGCCCCCACTTTGGGAGAAACCCTTAAGGCCATACAGCAGGTGAAAATTGGCAAGGCAGCTGGGGTTGATGGAATTCCACCTGAAGTCTGGAAACATGGGGGCCAAGCACTCCATACGAAATTTCACGAGTTTGTGGTGCCCTGTTGGGAACTAGGCGAACTACCATCAGACCTTCGTGATGCAGTCATCATCAGCCTGTATAAGAAGAGAGGAGTTAAATCCAACTGCTCAAATTACTGTGGTATTACTCTGCTCTCCATTACTGGCAAAATCCTGGAAAGAATACTTTTGAACAGACTAATACCTGCTATAGCAGAAGGAATTCTACCTGAAAGCCAATGTGGTTTCAGAGCCAACAGGAGTACCACAGACATGGCGTTTGTTCTCAGACAATTGCAAGAGAAGTGTAGGGAACAGAAGAAAGGTCTCTATGTAATCTTTGTTGACCTCACCAAGGCTTTCGATACTGTGAGCAGAAAAGGTCTATGGCAGAATTTGGAACCCTTAGGTTGTCCCCCCAAGTTCCTTGAAATGATCATCTCACTCCATGAGGATCAGCACAACCAAGTCAGATATGACAATGCACTTTCTGAGCCCTTTCTAATAACCAGTGGTGTGAAACAAGGCTGCGTTCTCGCACCAACCCTATTCACAATCATTTTCAGCATGATACTCCAAAGGGCCACGGCAGACCTTGATGATCAGGACGGTATCTACATTCGATACCGTACTGATGGAAGCCTATTCAACCTAAGGCGACTGAAGGCCCACAACAAGACCTTAAACCATCTTGTCCGGGACCTGCTTTATGCTGATGACGCTGCCCTTGTCACCCACACAGAAGCAGCTCTGCAGCATTTAACATCCTGCTTTGCAGATGGTGCTGAGCTCTTTGGACTAGAAGTCAGCTTAAAGAAGACTGAAGTTCTCTATCAACCGGCACCTCAGGAAGTCTTCCATCATCCCCATATCACCATTGGCGACTCAGAACTCAAATCAGCCCAGCAGTTTAATTACCTAGGTAGCCTCATCTCCTCGGATGGTAAGATTGATGGAGAAACAGACAACAGGTTAGCAAAGGCATACAGTGTCTTCGGAAAGCTTTATAAAAGAGTTTGGCGAAATAAACACTTGAAGAAAAGTACAAAGATCAGTGTCATTATGCTGTCTACTCTCTTATATGGATCTGAATCATGGGTCATCTACTGCCACCACATGCGACTCCTAGAACGTTTCCATCAACGCTGCCTCCGTACAATTCTAAACATCCACTGGTCAGATTATGTGACCAATACATCTGTTCTAGAACAAGCAGCAGTCACAAGCATTGAAGCCATGTTGCTGAGAACACAGCTGCGATGGGCAGGACATGTCTCAAGGATGAAGGACCACCACCTCCCTAAGATCTTGCTTTATGGTGAACTTGCCACCGGCTGCCGCAAGAGAGGAGACCCAAAGAGGAGATACAAGGACTCATCTCAGCCTTGGCCATATTGATCAACATAACTGGTCTACTCTGGCCTCCAGTCGGGAGGCCTGGAGACACACCCTCTACAATGCTGCTGCTTCCTTTGAGACAGCACGCAGGATCACTCTCGAGGAGAAAAAACAACGCAGAAAGAATTGTGTCTTGCAGAATATACCACCTAAGGAGTCTTTCTGCTGTGCCTTTTGCAACCGGATGTGCCTATCTCTTATTGGCCTCTTTAGCCACCAGCGGGCTTGTAACGAACGTGGGTAGTGCCTTCCCAAATCTTCGTTCGTGAAGCCTAGCCATGATGAGTAGTAAGTCAGGGAGTAACACTGTTGTACTGATTCTAATGCCCTATAGATAAAATGATGTTCTAGCTGATTTACAGTACTTAGAGAAAAAAGCTTACATTTCTAAATGTCTTTAAGGTTTTCCAGTTTCTGATCTCAAGAGAATCATGAAGAAAGGGAAGTGCTTCTAGAAACACTGACTTCTCTTTCAATTTTTAGTTTCTTCCCTAATTTGACAAGAGATTGGAGTCCCAAAAAAATATTTTGAGTTGAAGAGTCAGGTCCATAATTTACAGGAAAACAAAAATCAATTTTAACTATATTTAGTTTCTGTTTACAAGAAGAAATATTTACTTTGCTTTACTAAATTATATTTGTGCAAGTCAAACATAATTACATGGCTTTGAATAACTCAGAAAATTATTTCCATAGCCCTGACTGAATTAAGGCAATAATGCCATCAGGACTTTAAGAATTTTTTTTCCTCTATTGATACGGCTTTTTTATTCTGTCCTTGCTGAACTTTTTGGTCATTCTTTATTCAGGTCACATCAAATAAGAGAGTAGAATGGACTGGTGAGTAAAAGCACTCTAACAAGCAAGATAAGATGCTCCATCACTTTGTGATGAAATATTCAAACACATAGCCCACTGGTATCAACTTATTCATGACTGATTTAAATGATACACTGAAAAATGTGCTTTAATCTTCCATATAATAAGTCTTAAAAAATTAAAACTGAAATCACAGTTTAAAGAAAATGCTAGCAGACATTTCAGTCATCATTTACTTGACTTTACATTTTCTGCTGTTAAAGTGGCTGGTTTCATTAAAGAACTTAATACAGCTGCAAGAGTAATGCAGTTTATGATCTAGAGTCAGTAATTTGTGAGCTATTGAATGTCTTGGTGGGTACTGATGTCATTGCCCTTTACATTAAAAAAAATTGTTCTTTCCAGTTATTTTTTGCCTGTGAAGAATCATAGAATGGTTTGGGTTGGAAAGGATCTTATAGGTTATGTTGTTACAACCCCCCTGCCATGAGCAGGGACACCTTCCACTAGACCAGGTTTTTCAAGGCCTCATCCAATCTGTCCCTGAACAATTCGAGGGATGGGGCATCCACAGCTTGTCTGGACAACCTGTTCCAGTGCCTCACTACTCTCACAGTGAAGAATCTTTTCTTTATATCTAATCCAAACATGCCTTCTTTCCGTTTAAACCCATCACCTCCTGTCCTATGCCTGTGTAAAAAGTCCCTCTCCAGCTTTCTTGTAGGATCCCTTTAGGTAGTGGGAGGCTGTCAACACCTTGACAAAAAAAACTGAAAAGGATATATATCCTTAGCCTGCTCTCTACCACTTAAAGAATTTTTCTTTGAGAAAGTTCAAGAGAGACTATTTAGAATAAATACTGATTCAATATAATATCCCTTAGAATACTCTCTGCCCCTTTAATTATTATATTCTGCTATATATACTTAGCACTCAGAGTTACTGCTTTACCACGGGTTTAATCAATGCCAATAAAGAGATGAGCTTAAAGAATTAGAGCACATGGACAACAGAACTACATACACAACTGATACATACAAAACAGCCTTTTTTCTCTATGAAATCTTTCCATTTTAATGAGAATTTTTGATTCCTCTTTTTTAATCAATTAATTTTCTCCCCAACTATAGTGAAAACAGAGAAATTAACTGTGAAATTCACTATGATCCTGGGAGAAACTGGATAGACCTTGCTCGACAATTTATCAGTGAGTATGTTAGTTTTCCTAAATTTCATTTCTTTTTTTTATTTAGTTAGATGATCAGAATAATTCTTTAAAAGCATTAATTTCTAGGGACAACACAGGCAAACAATTAGCATTTACCTGCCTTCATCAAATTACTGGTATGTGTACATTCTTCCTTCCTTGATGCAAATTAGGAGTCCTCTTCAAGAATTAATCAAATAAAAATCATTAACATTTATTCAAGCATGGAACTGTCAGACAGAAATTTGCAACTTATGAGTAAATCCCATTACTTTTATCTCCTCATTGATTTATTAAAATTTCATGGAAAGGACAGTAAAATCTTCCTATACTAAGACCCACAAAACTCAATACTGTCTTCCTTAGAAAATAAGTCACAATCATTCATTTTGTACTTAGTAGTATATATTACTACTAAGTAATACATATATAATATATAATAATAATATATAATACAAAAAGAAAAATTACAGCACAACTAGGAAAAGCCATTTCAGAAACCAATAAAAGTGAGGGCATTAAAACAAAAGGAATCCTATGGTTTACAGAGCTCTTCACTCTTACCTTTGCCAGCTAGTCTAGGGTAGCATTTACTGAAAGCTGTTTACCCAGAGCAATTACACCTACAAATGTGAAATCAATTGGAAGTCTCTTTCTGTTCTCTTTCTAATAGTAAGAAATACTGCCATGTAGTTAATATCCATGCTAGTAATGGATGCAACAAACGTGGGTAGAGCCCTTCCCAAATCTTCATTGGCGAAGCCTAGCCATGAAAAAAAAAAAGAATGGATGCAAACAGAGAAATCAAGGGCTGAATAGGTAGGAGACACACCTATCTGATTTCTGAGATGATATCCACAGATCCAAGTTAAAATAAAGGTTAGTCTTCCAATCTTTTCAAGCAGCCCTGAACACATTAACTCTTCTTCAGGTTTAAATTACAAAATCTGATTCTGTGATCTTGTCAGAAAGTTTTTGCATCTTTCCAATTATATGAGTTTTTTTAAAAAAAGATACCATCTCTATCTATAAATATTGCATCACTTACAGTCCCAAATCATTACAGTTACAATAATCTTACTACCTAAAATAGATTAAAGTTACATTGTCAGAAAGTATATGAAGTTATTTGCCTTGGCAGTACCATAATCTGTTAAGTGAAATGGACTCTGTTTTCCAAATCTTAAGCACTGAAGTTGGCTAAAGCATGACTAAGAAAACACAGCCCTACATCCTCATATAACTTTGTGGTTTTCACTTACATCTTCTGTCTGGAGGACAGTAACAGGTACACATCTTGTGAAAGACATAGAGATAACAACAGAAATTCTCCAAGTATGCCTTTATGAAAAATCCACTGTGGATTTGAAACAAGGGGTTTATTTTCTTATTTTATCTGACAGTCTGTTTTCTTTCTGTACTAAATGTTCAACTATACTTAAAACTATGTTTTCAATTATGTGATTATGCATTTGTGTAGCCCCATTGAGCTTCATAGGATTACTCAAGCAGAGAAAAGTTTGCAGAATTACAGCTCAAGCTTGTCGATAAGGGTTTTTTCAGTGAAAAAACCCCAGACTTTCTTTCACAGTTAATTCATTCATTGAGGAATATGTAGTTGCAAGTATTTAAGTTTTTTAATTACAGTACATTATACAATAGAAAAGATAATATTTCCCTAGAAACAGTGTTTATCTTCATTCTTTAATTTTACAAGGATAGAAATGTCACTGTCTCTACTACAAGAATGGTCCGTCTGAATTGGTTTCCATGAGAGTAATCATTGAACATTACTCTGAATCATAAATTGAAGTAAATCACTGTGGTGGTTTGGACCTTGATTTTCCCCCCAGAGGCTGAAAAAGTGGTAGACCCCAAGGGGTGGACACCCCTGGAAGTTTTGAAGTTTTGCCCAATGGGCGCTCCTGCAAAAATGTAAACATATCACAAGCTCACCGGAAGAGAAGAGTTGTAGTTTTCGGTGGTTGTTGGAGAGGTGGCCATGTTGTGAGCCACGAGGAAGGGGCTCTGAGCCCCTCGGGGCCTCTGGCCCCCTCCCAGCCCCCGGCTGGGGGAATTGCAGAGACTTGGAACAGTCTTGGACTGGGCTAAGTGTCTGTAGTTATGCTGGGAGATGTTTTTCTCCATGGGCACAGAGCAGCAGCCGGCACTGACCAGAGAAACGGTGGCACAGAGCCAGGACAGATAAGACCTGAACCAGGGAAGCAACAGAGACATGCAGCATCGCAGAAAGGACTCCTGGAAAGAGAGAGAGAGAGAGCAAGCAGCAGAGCTACAGAGTTTGGGGTAAGACTGATACCAGACCCCAAAACTCCCTTGAGACCCCTCTTAGAGAAGAGGGAGATGGACTCCTATTTTGGAGAGTACTTTTGGACATGCAGCACCGGAGAGAGAGGAGCTAAGAAGCTCAAAGACGTCCCGGAGCTGGACCGGGACGGCCAGATGGAATGCGGGGGGGAGTTGACCTTGGCTCCCCCCTCGCACTGCTGCCACGGTGGCAGCCTGAGAACAGGGCACAGAGGCCCTGCGGGAGCTTGAATCTCCTGGAGATACCAGACCGTTACGAAGGCCCTCCTGTGTCTTCGTGATATGACCGTGGTGAAACGACCTTGTCTGGGGTGACGAAGCCCACGGAAGACCCCTCGGTTGTGAGGCGATGGGGCCGAGAGAGAGGCTTGGATACCTCCCTCGTGAATGCTGGCAGAAAGCCAGCCACAGCTGCTGCAAGCATGAGAAGAAGAAACCTGCTGCTGCTGCTTCTATCATCCTGGCGAGCTGAGACAGAGCAGAAGAGCTTTGGTAAGACTGAACTGAAAGCTGCCTTCAATGTTCTAACCCAAGAGGAGTGAAGATCTACAAGGAAATCCCCCGAAAGCTCGGGCTCGGGGTTAGAATTTCCACAAAGAACAAAAATCCTGACTGCCATACTTAAACCTGCTGCCTTGGAAGATGCTCCTGCTGTTCAGAGACTGGAAGGGATCTGTCCTTCTTTCCCTCCTGGACTTTTATTTGGAGGGGAGAGGAGATCTGATCCATTGTAAATACTATATGTCATGGTAGAGATATTGTGATCGTGTGTATAATGTGATATGGTATTTATCTGTACAGTCATTGTAATATATTCCTTTTCCCCCATTCTGAGTCTGGTGTGTTTTGTCTGGAAAAACCCATCTCACATTAGGTTGAGATGTGGGAGGGGGGCTTAGACTAGGGGATTGGATTTTGAGGCTATCTCAAACCATGACAATCACGTATTAGAATGAATAAGCCCCAAAGTTTCTCAGAACATAACACACAAATACATAATGATTTTACAATTTCTGCAGAAACAAAAATAATTTCACTTTCAGGAACTTAATTTTCCTTCTGTGGTAGTTTGGTCTAGGCCTTCCTTGGTGACCAGTTTGTAACCAAGGAAGGGCCCAGATTTACCCAGTATTCCCTACGATTTTTATGTAAGCTGGGCTATAAGAAGAAAGGAGGAGAGGCCTTTGCCCCTCTTTCCTTCCGGCGGCTTGGAGGTGCAGGTTCCCTGCTGTTGAGTCTGTCGTGTTGAGGAGTGAGGTCTGGTAAGGCCTTGTCGACCTTGGGAGACGGAGGTTGCCGGCGATCGTTCCAGAGCGACTCTCTGTTGTCCCAAGGAGAGTAGTGAGATATTTCTTTGCTAACTATTTTAGTTGCTAGATATTGGGCTACTAATTGGGATATATATATATTCTATTCTGGTTTTGTTCCTTTTCCCTTCCCCCTTCCCTTTCCCTTGTGAAATTGTATATATATTTCAATTGTATATAACTGTAACATAAGTATAAATCTATTTATATATATATATTGCTTTAGCTGTCTCTCTCATTTTGGTTTTTCTCGGTTGTTTTTCTCCCTCTTCTCCCTGAGGTTTGGGGGGGGCGGGGAGGACGGGACTTCTGGCTCCCTGCCAAGTCTCCAAACCTTACCACCTTCCCATGGAGAAAATGTACACTTTCATTGAAAAAAAAAGTCATCTTCTCTGATAAGTTTAAATTCAATCTTTTTTTCGATTTGTGCCATTTTTTTCAACAGTTTTCCACAGAAATAAGTCAAATAATGATCTGACAAAGGACTGTATAATTTACAGTGTTTTCTAATTTACTGATGCAACACAAATATATCACAAGCCTGAGCAATAAGTTGAAACAAAAGGAAAATGCCAGAATACATTCATTCCCTCAAACTAATTTGGGAAGCTAGGTAAATCTTTGGCTACATCATTTTGTCCAAATCCTGTTTCAAACTGAAGTCATATCATGCTATTTGTTCATGTAACTAGGATAATTTGGTCCTGCTACAGAAGCATGAGAATTTCTTTGAGCTAAGTTCTCTCACAAGACATTTGCAAGAATGCTTTTGTGCACCCATGCTTTCCTTTTGATCTGCTACTTGCATGTTTATACATCTGTGTTCCAGCGTGAACTCCAACTAGATTGACAGTCCTGGTATTGTTAAAACCTGTTACAAATACTTCATTACGCTGCAAATCACACTTATAGCCATAAAGGAAGCATAGATGAAAAGTGGGAAGAACTTGTCTTGCAGTTGAAACACTGGACTGAAACTCAGAAGATTTGAGTAATTTAATCTTTCTGTAACTGAGGTCTCCAAGTGTAATACATCCGTTTATAGTTCTTATCAGGAAGATAAAGTTCCCTAAGTCCAGGTTTTCTCCTTACTTTCCATATATACAAAAAATTTTAGACCAAATTCTTGTTTGGTCTTTCCAGATACCACCATAAGAAAAAAAAGTGGGTTTGTTCTCAGAAACAACATGTAACAATCTTGTTTTCTTTACCTTCCACATGAACTGATGTTTTGGGCACTGAATAAAATGTTTTCTTGTCTGAAGTTAGTCTTAAGCTACTCTTGCCTTCAACAGAGTGCATGATTTCACTGATCATGTTTGGAAAAGATCAATTAACTGGATTTTTCATGTTTTCCTCTTCTCATCTTAATCTGCCTGCAGTAGCTGTAGCACTGCTATTTCTGCATCAGAGGAGTTTGGACTTGCTCCTGCTTGCACTGAGCCAAGTCTCTGAAGTGTTCCAATGGGAACAAAGCAAATCCATTGTCAAATTCAAGCTATGAAATTAATGATGAATTGTTATTAAATTCTACACACAGACACACCAGCAGGAAAAAGCCAAGTCCATTTTCAGACTGATTAAAAGAATTGTGCCTATCACAACTATTCTAATGATTGACAATTCACTTTATCAATTAAAACCAAAGTCAGAGTCATTATACCTGAGGATGGTCATTATGTGACAGTGATCCTCAGACTGAGACAATATCATCTTATCTGGATGTACCTCTAGGGTGATCAGGGCCTTATTGAGTTGTATAATCCAGACATTAGGCTCCTGTACTGACATTCAGCCAAACATTTTATTGTCAAGAAACCAGCCTGGCAATCGAGCACCCAGTTTACAATTTTCAGGTGTTAGCCTATTCATATGAAGTACATATGGAACAGTTCAACTATATAACAGCCTTAACTTAGCATTTCTGAATGCCAGTGTGTTCTA